>NC_034435.1:1558939-1686995 GCF_002078875.1 Numida meleagris
TTTTTTTTTTAAATCATTATTACAGAATAAATGGGTTGAGAGCTCTTCAATGGAAATGCCCAGGAAAGGAGCTTTTTTGAAAACCTTTTTGTTTTTTTTTTTAATTTGTTTTCCCAAATATTATTAACCCCTTTTAAAGAGGGCGATCATCAGTCAGTCACCACGCTGCGATTCCTGCTCACTGCCCAGGGAAGCCCTGCACAGAACCACAGACACCAGCCCCAACACAAGCCCTTTTCCCACTTCTTTTCACTTATTTCTAGATACCTAAACATTTCCCAGCAGAGGTTTCAATCCCTTTAGAGCAGGTTTGCTTTTCCTTGTGGTGCCTGGGGGAGCCCAGGCTGCAGGTGGGACATCAGCACTCAGGGGCAGGGCGCTTTCTTGGGTGTCCTCTGCTTGATGGAGAGGAAAAACTCACCAGCAAGATCTTTTCTTCCAAATCCACGAACAAGGGAAATTAATTTTAAGTAACTGCTTCCCATCTTTTATAGTAAAATTTGAGGTAATGAGCCGTAAGCAAAGATTTCTAAAATCTCACAGGATTTTAAGTGAGATCTTGCTCTCTGTGGAAGTAAAGAATAGAGGCTGACTTCTGTTGGGCTGGTGGAAATGGGCCATTGTCCTGGGCACAGTGGTACAATCCAAAACATAAAAGTTGTGCTGTGCTTGCTAATCATCATTAAGGCCACATGCTGCTGTCACAGGCTCGCCAATTCAATAGGAGCAGAATTGGGGCAGGATTTGTCCCTTTAACCTTCAAATCTATGCTTAGGCACTGGGATCCCAGCAGCTCACCTTCACAGTGCCTAACAGCAGGGCTCATCACTGCAGCTGGTGGCTTCCAAGCGCAGGGTGCTCTCAGCACTCCCTTTGTAGCACGTTCCTCTGGCATTTATCTACTGCTGGCACAGTCTTCCAGGGCACTGCAACAGAACTGCACTACGGCACTCACCTCTCCAAGGCAGACACCGTGAAAACCAGAAATCACTCAACCGCTGGATTTCAAGAAGTCGTAGAATTGAGTACATTTTACATAAGGTATTTCAACAGTTCTGTTCTTTATTTGAAGATCTGCTTTTCAAACTACTACATACTACTACTACTTACTGCTAACCTCAGCCTCCCAAGCACCCAGTCTTCTAGCACTTGACTGCTTGCACCTCCATCTCACAGGCCTCCTGCCCTCCAAGTGGAAACCCTGGGAACATTTTGGAACATTTTTGGTGATGAGAGGAGAGGCCTGTGCCAGAGCCAGGAGCCTGGCACCTTCAAAATGACAACTGAAAACGAAGAAATGCCAGAACTTGAAGAGCCTCCCTAGCTAAGGAATAAAAAGCACACCGTTTGCAGCTATTTGAGGTGAAGTGGGAGCACAAAGAAGTGACTTCAAACTCCTTACCGCTATCCTACCTACCGCCCTATGGGAGACCTCAGCACTGGAGCCTCCAAGCTGCATGAAATATCATTTAAAATGAAATACGGTTAAAAGATGCTTTATCACTGCAACGTTTGGCCAAGGAAAGGACTTCCACAGATGCTCCTGGCTCAGAGGAACATCTCTGCTCCCAGCCTCCTGATACCTCTGGTCTCACTCAACGCCAAGAATCCTTCTACCAAAGTTACCCGAGCCATGCCTTTGCTGGCATCAGCCCAAGACCTATCAGCTCAGATGCAAGACCCGCAGCCATGAAAGAGCCACTGTTCTTACTCCTTATTAAGATGGGCAAATTAAGTCCAAGACTTTTCTCCTTCCATTCCTTTCTGCTAAGTGCCCTCATTCCTGCCTTTAATATGCTAAAAAGTTACCGCTGGGATGAGGAAAATGCATTAACACTGAGAGCTGACACCTCTTATCACAAGTGAGGATGCTGGTGGGGGTTCGCAGCTCAGTTGCTGGAGTCCTGTTACTCCCACAGAGCTGCACCATACAGGAAGAAGCTTCCAGCTTCCTGACTTTTACTGAAAAAGCACAAAGAACCCAATTTCAGAAAGTCACTATTTAAACAGCCAGCCTTCCTCATTTGTATCTCCTAGTGGTCTTTAATGCACCCTTATTTTACGGAATTTCTGGCCTTGTGTGGCAGTGTATTCACAATCAAATACCACCTGAACCCTCCCTCCTTCCCTTTTTTTTTATCCTCCCTAAGAATCCTTCTACTTTTTGCTTTCCAGCAAATGAAACCCACATCCTCTTCCTGCAAGAACGAGAGCAATGCTAGGAGAGTTAAGTGTGACGGCAGGAGCTATTTCCAGTCTATATAGCATTTACTGCCTGTGCTGAGCAGTATATTGAAGAGACCGTGAAATGGTAATGTTCTACAGACTGCTGGAGATGCAGTCTCAAATAGAAGGAAAACAGCTTTGAGAGATTTTTGCCCGTTCCATCTCCAGAAACCACACAAAACTTTAACACCTCCCTTTGGCTAAAGCTTTCCGAGTTACACTTGAAAAACTGAAAAGGAAAACCAGATGGGGGGGGCAGATAGTGATGATCCAGAGCTAAAATATCCATTAGTGGCAAATTCCACCATCTCCTCCCCCTCCCCAAAAGCTGTGAGGGTCAGATTCCACCCGCAAACGGAGCCACCGGCTGCAGGCTCACCCAGTGAGGCCTTTTCATTGTGCTGCTTGGCTCCAGGCTGCTAGGCAACCCGAGCAGCCGTGCTGCTCATATGCATTAAGTATTAACTATTATTTCATTCCTTCCCCCTTTCGATAAAAAGGCAGCAACCTCAGTTCCCGAGCTTTTCTCTCTGCAAAGCAAATGCCAGACTCAGCTAGAAGCGGGGTCAAAGCCACATAAGAGTTGAAGACCCCCAGGTCTCTCAGCCCCGCAAGATGCTTTCGATGCAGGTGCTTTGGATGTGTAGGATTTCCGATGCCCAACATTAGCCACCTACCCCAGGTGCCCTCCTTGGGAGCTCAGTGCTCAGTTTGCTGTGCCAGGAGATGTAGGCAGCCCGGGGAGGAGATGCTGCTCTGTGCTGCCTGCACCATGACTCCAAAGGCCTGAGTTCAGGTTAGTGCCCAGAGGGAAGCGGTGCAAACATCGCAGCCGGGACAGGCCAGAAGAAAACAGCAGCTGCCAGTGTGTAGAAGCGGCAGAGATACTTCAGGTCTGCAAAAAATTTGGCAGCATATTCCTACAAGTCAACCATATAGCTTTATAGTAAGCAGTAAGCACTGATATAACAAAACAGGGTAACTGCTCCTGGAGGACACTGGTACCACGGGAGTCACTTTCCATATGACACGGCAATTTAGATGTAAGTGGCTCATATTTGAAAGGCAGTAAACTATGACTGAACACTTTTACTGCAGGAATACGCTATGTTAATAAGTGAGCTAGTAAAAACCAAGCAGTAGAAGACAAAACCTCCTGTTCTTTGTACAAGTTTCTTTCATTCCTGCCTAGGACATCACCCAAGTCCATGCACAAACACCAGCTCATGCCTCCATCCACAGTTGCTAGCCCAGCTCCTCCCTGCCTCCTCCTGTGCACACACAGGAGAAATGTGGCAGTACAGAACTGCAGAACTGCAGCTCCTGAACCAAAAGAAGTGTTACTTTCACTGCCTTCTCCCCAGCTGTGACAGATATTTTAAGTACTCCAAGTGTAAGGCCAGCTTGAGCAGTGCAGTAGGGCCCTGTCCTCTTACAGCAGTGTTTGAAGCCTTGGTGTACACAGGACTGCCCAAGGTCCTGCACCGCCAAGGACTGCACCCTCTGAGGGCTTGTCCCTTGCTGCACATCAATGCTGACACATCAGCTGCTCGAGAGCCTGGTTCAAAACTTAGGTGACACTCCTGCATGGTGATTACCAGAACCCTTTATAGCAAAGGAAGGTGTCACCAACGACAACATCATCTCAAGAACGGATGAGCAGTTCTCACCTGCAAGACAGGGGCAAGGCAAGCAGGAGCTGACTGCGCACTGCCACTGCGCTGGATGCACAGCACTCTCAGAGCCCGGTGACATTTCTGAGTAATTACTAAACCTTAAGATCCATTATAATGTTAATTTGCTGGCTGGCTGTTGTGTAGCAGCGTAATTAGATGTTGTGTAGCTGAGATACAAACAGGAAGGAATGCGAGGAATGCCACTGCTTAGGGACAGGGCACTGCTGGAGGGGAGCCCACGCCGGGATGGTGCAGAGCTGGCACATCCACGCACAGCCAGGCTGCAAAAGGAACCCGTGCACAGAGCAGGGCCTGCTCCCTGCCCCTCCTCTGGGCCACAAAGGCCTCACTGCAGCACAAATATGAGCTGGTGAGCAATGCACGAGGCCGAGCCATGGGGTGTTGTCAGGTTGGCATCCCTACGCTCTCGCCCCAAGGCAGGATTGATACAAGGGTACCGCTCGGTGTCATCCTTCACATTTCCTCATTCCAAACAAAGAAAGTAGTATCTGCCACAACCGAGAGCATCCTACTGATGTATGTCACTACGTTAACTGAAGTTCTCAAGTTAAATCTTTCCTTTAATAGAGGCCAGACAGAAAATGTTTGTTTTTCAAGTTACGTGACGTGTCCTGAGCTGGGGATGCACTTGCAAGCAGTGGCAGTGGCCTACAGCTGAGGATGACAAATGCTTTCAAATATGAAAACAAATTTCTTTACACGCAACTTCGCCTTATTTCACAATTAAGAGAAGAAATAATTGCTTTTTTTCCCCCCTTCTATAAAGAAAGCAGCCTAATGCCACAGCACATTTGGAACCAGAATCAGCCATCATTTCACTTCTGAAACATATCTACTGAGAGGGCTGCCAGATTTGATACAAATCTTCCTCCACAATATGAACTGGTTAAATGAAAACTAAATTGGAGCTCCTATGGCTTCATAATAGTAAACTTCACACAACAGCTTTGTAATTTGCAGATGGAAATATGGAAGAGTTTATTCATTTGCAGTCTAATGCAAGGACTTAGTTACTCCGCGAAATAATATTCCTTAAACTGTCAGTAGTATCTAAATTATACAGGGGTGAAGAAACACATCCATCTCCTCTGAAAAGGAAAGCTGCCAGCTGCCGAGAGCAGAGTAACAACCCTCCTAAGGCCAAATAATCAGCACAGCAAACACCAGCAGAAAGGTGCAGTGACATTAGCGAAGAAAAATGCTTTCTAGGAATACTTTTTCAGTTAAAAATACCGACAGCATCTTACAAAGAAGCATAGTGTACACAAGGCAGCATTTGACAAAGGAGCACGAGAGGCAGAGTGAGAAGCAATACCCCAAACATCACCGCCTTCTCCTGGGAGATGGCAGGTGGTGGTGGAGCGAGCTGACAAATGGAAGTTACTGACCATAAGCACCGCAGTTGGGACACCTTCTTATTCTTGTCCACGTTTCAAATGGCAACATCCTGCTGAGGCTCTGTTCCATAGGGAGAGATGCTCAGCTGGGGCTGAGGGACTGTGCTGTGCCACTGCCACCAAACCCAGGCGGCAGCCGGCACGCAGCCCTCCCCTGTGCCCACCTGGTCCCTTGCCTGCACGCTCTCCGTCCCCTGTCCAGAAGCTACACAGCTTTTAGATCTTCAAACTGAATGTGATTGCCATGGGGAGAGGAATCGGGGCTCTTCTGCCGGTCCTGGAGGAACGTGGAGCTGCCTGGGCTGCCCAGATGTTTGCTAAGTCACACAGAGCCCAGTTAACAGTTCAAGGATCAGCAAAACTTGTTATTGTTCCAAGCAAGGCCAACCTCCCTCACAGACACCACAACTGACTTAGGAGACTTCTGTATCAGAGCTGGATAAAGCGGGAGCAGCTGCTTTGTGCCTGGAACAATCAAGAAGGTGGAAGGATGTTGCCTGGAAGACAAAGCGTTCAGAAGCCCGAGTTTAACGCTGCAGATTGAAGTGCTCCAGGGCCATCCAGTAACGCACCCACCCCGTCCATTTTTTTGCAAAAAGCACATGGCTGAAAAATAGTGAATTACGTCGAGCCCTCAGCAACAACTTTTCCTGTACTCTGCTGAAAAGAACAATAAAGGTTTGTCATTAAGTGAAGAAGAGGGAGCTCAGGCTGAAGCATTAAGAGCCAAGATCCTGCTCTTCTGTGTGGGCTGTTAAGCTTTCAATGGAGTTTTTCAATAGGAAAGATTGCACAGGTGGCTTGATTAAATCACCTCAACCTGATTCTCCTGTCTGAGCTGTGCAGCTTAAAAAGCATCAGAGGCAGCAGTCAGCACTCATAGCTTTCAGTACTATTGAGCAGTTTCCTTTTTTTCCTTTCCAAATTAGGAATTGTTTGGCTATTGACCCATTTCTGCTCTCCATCGATTTTTCTTTCATTAATTGAATTCTATAAACCGCTCTTTAGGAAAAAAAAACACCAGAAAATATGTGCTAACATTCATCTCACTGTAGACTTCCTATTTGCAGCATTCATCCCCCACAAGACAAAGAAGGGAAAAAAAAAGAGGTGGGAGGGGAGAGGACAGGTTGAGGAGCATTCATTACAGATGGGTTTTGGCACTGTCAAATGAAACACCAGTTTATTCTGTTACTCAAAGTATCAGGCTGGGGTTTCTACAGCATCCCTACTTGACCCTTTCGTACTCCCTGACTCATAGGTCTCTCATGGGCCATGATCTGAAGGTATTTACAAGACAAACGTGCTTCAAGCAAGTTGAAGGGTTTTAAAAAAAGCTTGCAGTACCTCCAGAGAGCCTCAGTGCAGCAGGTAGCCAGCAAGGGCCCTTGCACTGCCAATTGTAAAAGCAGAATGATTTGTTGCCTTAAAAAGCAGTTAACCTTTTCTGGCTCAGTTGTGTATTGGGATTCGGGTGGGGAAGAGAGGGAAGAATTCCCTCACTGAAGCCAGATGGAATTCCAAATCTAGGCAGCTTAGTCAATGAGCTAAGGGGAAGATGTCAAAACATGCTTTCCATTAATGTAATAGCAGAAAACACAACGGCCTTGAAATACTATATACAAACAATTACTGTTCTGTAACAGAACCCATGCCAATGCGAGGGATTTTATAACCATAGTTAGTTTAAGTTTAAACTAACAGCAACAGAGTTGTAAGTCAGCAATATGGTATTTTATTCTTAAATATTTGCTTGGGATGCTACTTGACATCAGACTTCAGTCAAAATAAACATTAGCAAATGATATGTTACGTGATCCCATCTGCCTGTTTCAAAGGCAAAAAAAAGGAGATTTTGTTAAGCCTGAATTTCCAGGTTCAATCTTCCAAAAGAAAAAGCTCAGTTTTTCTCATTTCACATGATGTTTTCAGAGAGACAGTTCAAAAAACACAACCAGTTTGTGTTAATTTCACCAAAACCATTATTGTGCCTTTCTTAAAGCTACAGCAGTGATGCTTGAATCCACTTGCAGAGAACAAAAAACCAAATCATGTTTGCAGCCTTGATCTCCAGTCCTGCAAGCGCGCACACGTGCGTCTCAGAGAGTTTTGTTGGTGCTTCTGCAGTGATAAACACTCAATGTTGATATAAACTCATGAAATGGCATTGGTACAGAGTTTACTTTACCTTCCAAAGCAGGTTTTCAGCACACCATTGTCCCAAAGGAATTGCAGAGCCCACTCCCTGTGTCCAGCTGAGTAAGGCTGCCGGGGGGTGGAGGGCAGAGCAGACTGCAGAACGAAAATCCTGTCCTGCTAAGCCATTGTGAGACCCTATTATTGCATACCTTCTGTAACTGATCCTGCACTTTCCATTCATCAGCACATGCTACTGCTGATTTGGGAGAGAAGTACGCTTCCAGAGAAGAGATAACAGGCTCAGCCCTTATCTTAACTTTCTGGTACAAGCTACTAATTTTCATAAATTGTTTTTCAAGAACACCTTTTCCATAGAAAGAAAAAGGCATGAACATTTCATAAAGGCCACCGGCTATCAGTTCTTCCCATCTTTCAGTTCACTATTAGCCCAGGATGGCAATAAGCCAGCAGTGCAAAGTCAAAATATATCCATACACAATTCCCTTTTCTCCAGCAGAAGCACTGCACAATGTTTGCCATGTAATTCAGTCCTCATATATGAAGAAAGCAGTGAGGAATCAGAAGATGCATTCACACTGTGTAACGTTCTGTCGTCCAACATGGGAATGCAAGTTCAACCAAATAGCTGCCAAAAGGAAAGCTATGACAAAAATTCCTTAATAATAGAATAATAAGAGACTCTTCACCAAAGTATTAAGTAATTCTTCAGGGAACGCGAATAAGAGTTGCAACGTATGATGGATTAATTCAGTAATTTTGTGGCACTTAAGAAAAGAGCTCAAGTGTTAAGGACAAGAGGTTAGAATACAGCTGGAAAAATTCAATCCACAACATAAATTGTCTCTTAAAATGTGCAAAGAGAGGGAGTGTCACTGAAACTATTTGGTGTTTCTCATCAGCAAACAGAAGGACACGGAACAACCGTTTTACTTCTCCCGTAGTTCATGCTACCAAGCATTTTTGTTGAAAAGTTCACTTTTTGACAACACGTGTGTTCACTTGGATTGGAGAACAGGCTGGAGAATCACTGTGCTCGAGGCACTTCAGCAAAACCTCATCCAAGCACTGTTTCCCCCAGAAGCAGCTCTCAAATTAAAGAATTTCTAAGCCCCGTCCTTTCCTCCATCTCTGCAGGCCCAGAACAAGTTTCTGAGCATGCTTTCAGCATCTTTACCAGCCAGCATGCTGCACCAGCCCTCTGTTATCAAGTGTAAGGTATCAAGTTTTTCCCTTATGGAATGTGGAAATGAAAGCACGGAGCAATCAAAGCAGGGTTTCCCAAACAGGCTCAGAAGTACTGCTTGATGCAGAGCCTGGAGCAGGAGACGGGAGCTGCTAGATCAGAGATGAACCTGTGCCTCCTGGTGTAGTCTGCAGGGGAGCCCGAGGTGGCACAGCTCCCAGGGAAACCAGGCAGGGACAGGGTGTGGGGGCAAACGTGGAAGAAGCATCCCTTGGCATGGCATACCCTGAAACTACACTGTATCATAACATCTATATAAATATGTATACAAACAGATGCATACATCTCCTCAGAGAGCGACAGATATAGCCCCGGGTCTGAATTAACACACAGATTCTGTTGACAGACATCCTCAGATGTTTTGATATTAAAACCTCTCCTTTCGGTCCTCATTAAAGTAGTGATGATTAGCACTTTTTACTAACGAGCTATGATGGCATGCTACCTATGGAGCTTAAGACAAAGCATGTTTCCCTACAGGGCAACAGCAGGGGACTTAAGAACTCCTGAGCACTGCAATACAGAGCGCTGAGTTTTTACAGGTGATTGCATCCATGAAACAAAAGCAGAAATGTACCTGGTCCACAGCTCGTGTTTGAGAGGCATCCCCTGCTCTGCTGCAATCAGCCACGACAACGTGGGAACAAACAGAAAGGCACTGCCTGGCCCTCAGTGAGCATTCTCTGACCTCGTGGGGCACGGAAGAACCTCGAAATCACCTCCAAGACGTGGATTTGCAGTTTGTGTGTTAGGCATCAACACAACAGCTCATTCTTCTGCACATTTCCTCCCTGAAGGTAAGGGGAGGTTTGCTGATCTGCATCCAGCGGGGCTCTGTAGCTGAGCCAGCCCGAAGACGTTCGCGTTCTGGAGGCCAGCCCTTGAGGACACATCAAGCTTTTCCCTGGTAACCGAAGGCTGTGGCTACAGCCGTTCCCCCAACAATCCGGAGGATTACGCAGCAGGCAGTGGATGAGGCACAGCACTGGAATGTCTTGGACAGGGACTGCAGGGAGGTTGCTGGGACGGCAAAGCACGCTGCCAGCATGAAATCATTAACCCCCATCCTGGTTATAAGGCAATCCTTCCTCGGCCTTCCAGTGTAAACTCCTTGGGGCAGAGACCAGTCCCGCTGTACTTCTGCACAGAGCTTGGAGAACTGTTCTCAGATTACGCCGGGGTTCCCGGCCCTGTAACAGCTCAAACATGAATGGTTTTTAACTGATACTGGAGAATAAGTCTGGAAGAAGCTACTTCTACTCAGTTCCTCCACCTCGAGCCAGGTTAAATATGGGAATGACACAAATTTTCAGTATCCAGATAAACCTCTAGGAGCACGCAGTTTATTACATGCTACAGAAGTGTTGAGTATTTTTACATAAGTGTTGAGATTTTTACATTCTAACCAGCATCTAGATTGGGAAGAAGGAAAATGTCCAAACCAGATATCAAAAAGCATTTTTGGTGCTCCAGTATAATTTGAAGCAGCCGTTATCTAATGGTCACAGCACACAAGACAATACTCTGAAGTGTAAATATGTGAATTAATCAGTGCTGCAAACAGAAGTCCCAATCATCTAACTGCCTGCTGAGGCTCCCAGCTGGTAAACGTCTTCCAGTCAGGGTGCTGGGAGCAATCCCACATAAACTATCATAGGAGGTGTTTCTCCTACAAGGAAAACATCTACAGCACCAGACCTCGAGACCAAACCACGAGCAGGAACAGCCGTTACTTTACAACAGCCAGCTCAGGACAGGGGCTGCAGGCCAGCAGCCTCAGCAGGCGAATGCACCAGAGCTGGTAAGTAAAACGTGAAGGATGAGTTTTGCATTCACAGTTTTGGAGAAGATAATTAACACACAGAAATCTGCACTCTTGAGTTCAAACAGCTGTGAGGAACAGGCAGCCTGCTGGCAAGCTGCTCTTTCTTCAAGGGTTTTAGGACCTGGGTGAGAGATACTTCACTTCTCCAGTGGGTGCAAGTCTTCTGAATAATAGTGAGTATCTATCGTGTTGTAGAGAACAAATATTTGCTAGGAAGAGGTAAGCTGTGAAGATTAGCTTGGTGACCAGAAGCCATTATTGCTCTCATGATCTGTAAAGAAATATTTCCTCCTGTGATTGGTCAGTTAAAGTAATGAATATCTGAGAAGATCCACATTTCATCTTCTTCAGGGGGAAGAGGGTGTAGGAATAAACACCACATAAAATGTTTTATTTCAATGCACAGACTGCCTATAAAGAAGAACTAGTCCATACACACTTACTCACATCTACCCCCACGTATCACAGCCCAGAGAAGGATTTCAGATTGGTTTCTGACTGTGCCTTCCAAGACAGCTTGGGGGAGGGGAGAGAAAGAAGAAAGATATCCTTGCATGGAGCACTGAGGTTACAGCACTTACAGAGTGTTACTAAAATGCTGCCTTTCCTACCACGTTAAGGATGTTACCTGTCAGCAGGAGGGTTCTTCTAAAACCCACTGAACTCCCAGCATCCCACACTCAGTAGGGCTTAGAAGCAATGAGATAACTAATACATTCCCCCAAACAAGTTGAATGTTTGACCAGCTGTATGTGGACAGCCAAAAATTATCCAGAATTGTTGCAGGGTTGTCATGGTGGCAATGGGATCTTAGGCTAATACTAAGGAATAGTCTAAAAACAACTAACCAGCTGGCACTTAGAAGGCTGCTTGCTTATAATCATTCCACTTGCACTTGTTTTTTTGGTCTTTTTCTCTCCTTCCCCTGATGTTCCTTCATCAGAAAAGCCCACGCAGAGCTGCTGCTGTATGCACCTTGGGGTCAGCAGCACACACAGCAGCACTTGTGCCTCCTGCTCTCGCTGTGCTTCAGGCTTTGACTACCCAGCAGTTGCCCTGCTCCACCCTAAAAGGGGTGAAGTCTTCAGGCATCCTCCCCTCCAGGAATTCCTACCAACCTGTATTCTCTTTGTAATGATTAGAGGCTTTGGGGAGTCTAAACACCCCGAAGAAGATAGGGTGAGAAGCTGCTGAGCCACAGAAGACACAGCATACACAGCCACGTGTTGTCATTTGTTCTGCATGTGAACTCGGAGAAGAACCATCTCAAACAGATGAAGCAGTGGAGCCTGGATTGTTGCAGTGCACACTGATGGACAACGTGGTGCACCAGCACAGGGTACAGGTCCAGTCAATGCAATGTCTCCTTCTTGTTGAGGATTTCCTCCAGCAGAGTATTGATTTGTGACAAGAAAACAAAGAAGCTGACTCTGTGTTGTATTTGCTTTATACAGTCATCACTGGCACAGCATCCAGTGACCCCTCTTTCTTTGAAAGCAACTGCAACATTCAGTTGCCAATTTCCTTCAAAGCTTTGTCTCTAGGATGCATTTGTCCTACACTGAGACTTCTTCAGCATTTGTTAAACTCAGAAAAAGAAACTCTTAATTTTCTAATAGAAATCTCATTTAGAGGAAAAGCACACTCAGCAATTGCCTTCAAACTACTTTTCAAATGCCTTCATCTGGCACTTCTACAGCTCTTAAGTCCTGTATAACATCAGGCTAATAAAACCAAAGCAGTTCATAAAGTTCTCTTTGGGAAGAGGCTTGCTTCTCGTGCACTTCAGAATTCCCCCTGTGAATGCAGAGTGGGATGGATGCTGCCTATACCCGGCGTGACAAGCAAGCTGGATCACACTGGGTGAGGAAGACTTTCAGTCAAGGGCATGAAGTTACATGTCTACACTAACCAAATACTGTTTTAACAAGTCAGCTGCATTGTGTACACTGTATCAAAAACACAGCTATCATTCATAAAAAAAACCTTGCCCAAAGCTGAAGGCGCTGGTTGTTTTTTTTCTGTTTATTTGGAAACAGTGTAACAATGTGCATTGACATGTCTCCATGCTTTCTGGGCTATGAAAAGTGATCATTTGTAGGTAGCATTCTTACTAAAGGATTCCTCTTTGGTAGGTAGTATCCTTACTAAAGAATTCTTCTTTGTTCAATGTATTAAGAGGTATGTGGCTTGTGCTGAATACATTTTTCTTATCTACTTATGTATTTATGGCATGTTTAGTTCACACGTTACTTAGACAGGGACAGCCTACCACAAGCAAGCCAGCGCATTCTTAGACAATAAGGTGGATTTGTGAATGTTTGAACACAGGAATAAAGCACTGCCAGCACAAACAAATCAAACCACCTCCTCTCGGAGCACGGAGCATAGAAAGAAAGCCCACGAGCGTTTCAGACAGGAGAAACACAACCCCACACCTCGGGGCTGCACACACGGTGCTCGGGCCCACAGGTCAGGCTGCAGCTGGTTGGTGTCTGGCGTTAGCGGTGCTGGCATTTGTTTCATGGGAGGGAAGGGGGGAAACTGGTTTAAATATAACTCGGCCGCCTCCAGCAGAAACTTTGGCTGAGCAGGCGGCTGTAAGATAAGCCTGTTGAATCAGCACTGCCCTCCCTGTTCTGTGACTGTGCACGCTGCAGGATGCACTTAGATTGAGAGCATTAAAACAGAACGGGGGAAATATGCTAAGATGCATTAAATCGGCTTTGTTTATAGGCCTGTATTAAAAGCAAAATCGTGTTCTGATTCAGCTTAACAGCTGTCAATGCTCCGAGGTGTTACAAGTATGAGACTATTTAAAGACAATGACTGGCGCCATCTATTTCACTTTGATGGAGCCAGGAAAAGCTGCGCTGACTGAGGCTTTAAATTGATGTCAGCTCTGAGGACGTTTTGTCACAAAAGGTATAGGAATGGCAATGAGTGCGGGGCTGACTTTTAGTGGCAACGAGTGTTCTCCACTGAGGAAGCACAAGAAGGATGTGGAGCTGATGGAGCGGGTCCAGAGGAGGCCAGGAGGATGCTGAGAGGCTGCAACACTTCTGCTGCGGAGCCAGGTTGAGGGCTGGGGGTGTTTGGGCTGGAGAAGAGAAGGCTCCAGGGAGGCCTCATTGCGGCCTTCCATGGTCTAAAGGGGCTTACAGAAAAGCTGGGGAGGAACTCGTTATCAGGAGGTGCAGCGACAGGACAAGGATAATGGCTTCAAATCAAAAGAAAGCATGTTAGACTAGATATTAGGGAGAAATTCCTCACTGTGAGGGCAGTGGGGCTGTCCAGAGAAGCTGTGGGTGCCCCCTCCCTGGAGGTGCCCAAGGCCAGGCTGGATGGGGGGCAAGCAGCCCACAGCAGGAGTTGGGGCTGGGGAGGGGGGGAGGTGGTTTAAGGTCCCTTCCAACACAAACCATGCCATGATTCTAATTTACCCCAACAGAAAGCAAGGACACGCAGCATCTGTCAGTACCATCGGAGGTAATAGCTGCTCATGTCTTCATGAATTACAGCCTTAAATTGCCATTTCACACTCACACAAGCAAAAGGATACAAGAAGTGTACTTCTGCTGTCCCATCATGCAAGTACACACGCACACGGATATCTACCTAACACACAAGTTAATGCTGACTCTCCAGATCTCATTCAGCTTCAAGCCTTGGCGTGGGAGCCCCTTCCCTCCCACCCTGCTGCGCTGTGCCATGTCACGCTGTGAGGCTGTGCCTCAACCTGCACGCCAGCCATGCAAACCTACGTGACAAACGTACAAAACTCAAAAAAATTTGAGAGGGCAGATTGCAGAGTAAGGGCGGATTTGCTGCCCTGGGCTGTAGCCACAGCCACGCCATTTATTTCCAGCTCTCCAGCAGCACGTGCCCCTGCTGCTGCCCAGCCTTGGGATTTCATGCTCTTGGGCCTTTCCACAGCAAACAGGGATGGCACACAGGGCCCCAGGACAGGGACATGGTGCCACAAGAGGAATTCATGAGATGTAAATGGCACAGCAGGAAATGCAAAGCAGGGACTGCCCGTGGGAACCAATGGGAAGTCTGACAGACCTGGAGTTCCTCTGTTGCACTGGATGCTCCTTATCACCACCCTTGGATTCACTGGTATTTTTCCCATTATGCAGAAGGCAAGTAGGGACAAAGAAATTCCAGCTGTCAACCCCCACTTTCGCATGTGTTTTTACCCTTCAGGCCAAGATCCTGCTCTTACACAAGGATCCCAGGTTCCTTCTGGAAAGACAGGCATTCCCAAGCCCTGCTGCACAGGATCAGCCATGAGAACCCAAACTCTAGGCTTAAAACAAAAAGCAGAGCGCACTCATAACCCCACGCACCAAAAGGCAAAACGTAAAATGCCCTGCAAAGTTCAAACTAATCTCATACCCCTAGTGACAACAGTATCGAGTGGTAAGGAGACAGCTTCTTTTCTCTCTCTCTCTGTTTTTTTTAATGTGACTTTCAAAATGAAACAGCAAAGCCTCCGTGGGAGCCCACCGATCCCAACCCTGACGTCAGCATCCCACACCACAGCTCAGTCCTACGAGTGGATGGGTTCATCTTGAACTCATACAAACCCTCGCAGGAAGTCAAATGGAGCAGAATGAACCTCAGGTTGTAGGAGCTTTACATTTTGATTGGTTTTTATTTTCTTTCTCCGCCTCCCCCCAACCCCCCCATATCAGCAATGACTCTGTGCTCTCTAAGGGTTTGTAACTGAGGATTGAAAAGTTTGGGTAGGAGCGGATGACAAAACCTTGGCTAACCAACGGGTTTGAAGCCGAGCGCGGTCACTTTAAGGATACACCAAGAGCAAAAACATGAAGCATTTTTCAAAGTCATACTTTATTCCGCCCCGATAAGTACGATTCGCTCCCTCCAAAAGCAAACCCAGAAAAGAAATGAAGTTTCATCCCTACGTCAAAGAAAGGAAAGACTGAATCCCAGCGCAGGGAACTCACGCTTGAAACAGGCGCACACACACACAGAGCCCTGCTCGGGCAGGGGACGGCTCCGGGGCCGCAGCGTGCTTTATTCACAGCGAACGGGACGAAACGGGAGCGGGGCGGGGGCCGCGGGCGGGCGGTGTCCGCAGCCCCGGGTTGGGGTACGCGGCTCCGGCCGGGACCAGCGCTGCTCCCCGCCCCCAGAGCCCGCATCCCCGGTGCCCCCCCGCTCCCTCCCAGTTCCCCGGTGCTCACAACTCACTCTGCTCCCGGACGTTTGCTCCGGGCCGAGCTCTAACGCTTTTTTTTTTTTTTTTCCTTTTAACACGCGTTAATAATAATAATAATAATAAATTTTAAAAAAAAACAAACAAACCCGCGAATACATCAAGAATTCCCAAAGCCAAGCGGGCTGAAGTTGTCACTGTGTCACCGCCGGAACACCAGAGCGGACACCCGAGGGCCGGGCCCCCCCCACCACCACCACTCCGCCCCGGAACTTTCCCTGAGGGGAGCGGGCCCCGGGGGGCGGCCCGAGCAGCGCCCTCACCCCACGGCGCCCGGCCGAGGCCTCACCCCGCTCAGCCCTCCCGCTCCCCGTCCCTTCGAGCAGCGGGACACCTCCCACAGCCGGGCCCGTCCCGTCCCGTCCCGTCCCGCTCCGCCGTCCCTCCCTGAGAGCGAAAGCTCCGACCGGCCCCGGGTTCCGGCCGGCCCCGCTCACCTGCCCTCCCCGCCGGGCTCCGCGGGCCGCGCTGCGCTCCGGCCGCCGGGGTTGCGCGCCGCTCCCGTTGGCAAGGAACAGTCTCCAGGGCTACGGTCACTATGGCGCCTCGCGCCGGGTCTCGAGGCAACTGTTGCTACCCTCTCCCCGCGCGTCACCGCCCGGCCCCGCCCGCTCCTCTGAGGGAGGGGAGAGGGCGTGGCCAGCCTGGCGGCGCCGCTGGTTGGCTTAGAAGCTGTCGATCAAAAGGAGGGCGGGACGTTCTGAGGATCAGCCAATGGTGGCGGGGGGAAGGCGGGGCTGAGAGTTGGCGGGCGCTTTGGCGCTTCGGCGGGAGGAGGGAGGGAGGAGCGGGGGGAGAGCGGGAGGCGCTGTGGGGCGGGCGGGAAAAGGGCGCGACGTGGGCCCGGGATGACGGGGACAAGAGAGGGGAGAGGTGGTGGTGGTGGTGGGGCTAGGATGGGTGTTAAGGTGATTGTGGGTAATGAGGGTGAAAGACGGTGGTAAAGTGACGGGGACAAGATGGAGCTGAGGTAGTGGGGGTAACGTGAGGGTGAACTGAGCGGGGACTGGAGTGGGGGCACTGAGGTGACAAGGACAAGATGGAGCTGAGGTAGTGAGGGCAATGTGGGGTCGAGGTGAGTGGGAACGAGGTGGGGGTGAGGGATTGGGGGCAGGGGCAGTGGAGGGCTGAGGTGACAGGGATGAGATGGGCGCTGAGGTGTTTGTGGGCAAAAAGGGCTTGGAGCAATGAGACTGAGGTAACAGGGACAGGATGGGGCTGGGATAATGAGGACAACACAGGGCTGAGGTGAGACAAATGGGGGCACTGAGGTGGTGGGCTGAGGTGACAGAGATGAGATGGGCACTGAGGTGGTTGTGGACCACTGGGGTGAAAGATGCCAGCGGAGTGAGGGACTGAGGCGACGAGGACAAAATGGGGCTGAGGCAGTGGGGACAGTGTGGGGATGAACTGGGGGTGAGGCAGTGGGGTAAGAATGGGGCCAAGCTGGGGCACTGTGGGGATGGGGGCAAGATGGGGCTGAGGTGACTGGGATGAGATTGGCACTGAGGTGACTGAGGACAGAGAGGAGAGGGGCCCTGTGGTGCCTGGCGGAGCAGGACAGTGGGTGATGAGTGCAGGAGGGCTGGGGCTGGAGGAGCAAAGCAGGGCAGCTGTGTGCAGGGAGAGGGGCCAGGGAGAGCACGACCCATCTCTGCCACATTAAGACAGCAGCACCAGCCCTCTGTCCTGCAGGTGGACCATGGGGAAGGTAAGTGGTGAGGAGGGGCATCCCCATTCTCACCCAAAGCACAGGCTGTCATCTGCCCGTGGCATGGCACGAGGTGCAGATGAGCATGTGGTTTATACTGTGGTTGCAACTGGAGGCCCCACACAAATCGGTGATCCTGCAAGCTCTGTGTTCTTTCTTTTTCTTTCTTTCTTTCTTTTTTTTTTTTTTTTTAGGTTGTTTTTTCCTATATTCAGTATTGAAAAGTTCCCATTGGCTCGTGGATGACTGGCAAAAAGCTGGAAGCAGACTCCTTGAATTAGCTGCATTTCTGTTCCCTCGCCCTTCCGCACAGCAACATTTGCATGTAAACAGGTTCTTTGTTTCCAAAGAGTTCGTTTGTTTCTGCTGCTGATTTCTCCCTACCTGAACTAATAATTCTCCATGACATCAAAATCGTTTCCATGGCGACCAATTGTGAAGTCACAAATAACAAACAGAGGATTATGGATTGGAGTGCAGTACAGGCAGCTGATGCAGACAGTTTTAATGCAAAGTCTTTAGAAATAAAAGCAAATTGTTGTGTAGCATTGCCCCATGCAGTTGCACAGCTTCCATTTCTCACCTCAGAAAGGGCTGCACTTCTTCTGTGGATGGAGTAACGATTGGAGTGCTTGAAGTTAGGCCTGGGGGATGTGACGGATAAGGGTAGGAACAGCATAAATTGTCACACCACACCAAGTTATCTGTTTAACAACAAATGTTTCTTGATGCAGTGTTTGTCACAAGTTTTAAAGAACCAGCTAAAGAGCAGTCTACAGAATGCTTGGCTCGGACCGAGCTGCTGCATAGCAGGAAGCCTTTCCTCTGCTGAGCACGGGGGTAAAGAGCGTACTGAGGAGCCATCTACTGGCTGTGATAACTGAGAACAGCTCACAGCGCCCGCCTTGAGCAGGTAAATTTGCAGTCCTGTCACTGCTCAGATATCCATTTGCACGCGACTGGCATTGCAGGGCTTTGGCATACTACACTGGAGAAAACCATGTACCACATCAGTGTCTGTCTGTGGTTGGAAGATGTAGCTGGTATTCTTATGTTGTTGGTGACAGACGCAAAATCTCTGGATGCAGAGAACTGCAAAAGCTGCAGCAACCTTGTTACTCCTGTTTCTGCCTGTAAATAAATGTATCCTCCACACTTATGCTAATAGGTGTTAGCAAGCATATCCTTTGTGCTTTCCTGGAAACAATTCAGGCTGGAAATTCAGCAGAACTCATCAGGAGTTGTTTCCTTGAAATCCCTTCCCAGAAGAGAAAAAATGACCAGGAGAGACTTGAAAGAGTTTGCTCTATGAAGAAGGATACTTGTAGCCTTAGGCATACATTTTTAAGTCTGGACATGAAGTCCTTGCCTCTGCCACAGCAGCAGATGTCCTGAGTGCATGCAGACTGAAACGTGCCCATGACTGTGAGCTTTATTCCATCATCTTGGGGAGGAAAAAGACTGCTTGGTAGTGCACTTCACATTTTCCCTCTGCTGGGTGGCGATGGTCCTCTGGATACAGATTGCTGTAAAAACAAATCAGTGCATACAAACCTTTCCAGGTAGTTAAAGCAACTCCCTTGGAAATGAATATTGACTAGCAGCAAGAATCCCAGCTCCTGCTGAGCCATCTTGTTCCAGACATTCTGCAAAGAAGAGCCAAATTCTCTTATTTTCTGTCATTGCATGCAGGCTGTTTTGTGTCTGTCCCTAAGAAAGAGATGGTGAAGGTAACATTGACATTGCTACTTACAAGAAGCTTTTAATCGTTGTCACCTCGCGTTGGTAATAGGTGACAAGTTCAAATTCTAAAAGGTTTATTTTTGCAACAAAAGGGTCATGGTGATAATGGTGATGATACTGGTCCTGGCTTTGTGCTCAAGGTTAGGTACAGCTTTGCTCCTAAATAACAAATTAATCATTAAAGTACAGCTTTAAAAAGAAGCAGGGATACGTCCTGCCTCTTACTGCAGGTAAGTGGAGCAGGAGTGTGTGTCAGCCTGCCTGCTGCAGAGCCGTCATGCCTTGCTCACCCAGTTCTGCATCCCAAGCACTTCTCTCAAGGTTAAAATGACCAAGGAATCCAGCACAGACCTGAGCTCACAAGAGCTTTTGAGAGGAGAGGGGAGCACTCTGTTCCCCACTTCTATCATTTTAGTTCCAGCAGTAAGCCCTGCGTAATGAAAACTGATACATGCTCAGTCTTTGAACAGTTTTTGAAAGCAGGTGCTGCCAAGGAAAACAGTGCATTTACAAAGCCTTACAGAAAACTTCTGAGTTTTGTTTTCCTCCTTTTTCTCTCAGAGAAACACAGCAAAATCACTGCATGCTCTTCTCAATGGCTGAGAAAAGTCTCCATTAGATGTGTTAACAGGAACAAGGAGAAGCATCACATTGACGTGGAATAAAGGGTTTTATGATGATCTTTTCTGTAACGTTTTCTGAAAAGTATGTCACAGCCTAAGCCAAGGAAGTGTGTGGAATTTGTACCCATGGAGACTCCAATAACACAGTCAGCTCCAAACCCACAGGATTATTGGTGTTGTTACCTAACGTATCAGGAACAGGGTTACTGGAAAAGAGGGAGAAAGAGAGAGAAAGTGAGTGAGAACGTAAATCAGAGAGGCCAAGCGTCGCAGGAACATGGAAGGCTTGTGGATTTGCATCTGATCTGTCCACAAAGTTGAGGTTATTTTTTAGTATGTGGAAAAATTCACAGGACAGTGTTGTGTGCCTGAGCCTCAAAGACACGCTGGGTGCAACATCCAGAAGTTAAAAGAAAAATAATTCACTTTTCTTTAAACAGAGTGTAGTCCTTACAGCAAGGTTATTTAAAAAATCAACTTTTACACGAAGGTGTCATCTATTCATCAGCAGTAAAATAGACTATGAAAAGTTTGTGAGAGATCATCTGATACACACAAAAAAATCAACAAAAACCAGGACTTATTTACATATATTGTACCCGACAGGTTTTACTCTTGCCTTCTCTTAAAGCCCTGCATCTTAAATGATGATGTCCCAACCTCTCCTTAGCCAGGGTAGGCCAGCTTTTTCCTGTAAGCTGGGCAATTCCCCCCTCCCCATTTCCAGTCTAAACCTCACTTGTTGCAGTAAGTTCCTCCCTGTTGTTCTGTTCACACGTGGGAGATGGGAACCAGATTTACATCTTTTTCTTTACAGCACCTGATGCTAACCTGAGGATTGCTCTCTCTTCTCCCCAGTTCTCTTTTCTGCATTAAGCAACACTCTTTTTTGCTAAGAAAAATCCAGGTCTGTCCTACAGAAATGCTATGTAAGTAGTTGTTTTTCTTCCTTCACTAACACGGTCACTTATTCCTGCTTAAGCAGGGTACTTTGCATTTGGTCATATTGAATTGCACCGTGTTTATTTTGGATCACTGCTCAAATTTATTAAGAGCTTAATGAAATCCTCAAGAAGTGCCTGCAGTCCTTCACAGCTCAGTTCTGCCTGCAATGTGTTGTTGCAGATCTGTTATTGCTTCAGCTTTTAGGGCAGGTTTCTCTTGTTTTGTGCCTTGCGTGGCATCTGCACCTCTGCAAAACGCATCTAAAACATTTTGATATGTTCTTAGGCTTTCAGAAGTGTCAGTTATTGTATGAAATCCAAAGCAGAGGTTCTCTGTCTTACCCTGCCAGCAGTGTCCTAAAATGTTTAATAATGCCCAACATACAACCTTTGATAAAGCACCTTGAACCCTGGAAGTTAGCCAGCTCCCTCCTGAGAGGCTGGATAATAATCATAGGATTGCTGTTCTTAATTAGGACCTGTCTGTCATTTGTTGTGTCAAGCTGGTCCCTGGAATTAATTTTTCCTTCTTTCTTGCACCTGTTGCATAAGCCAGACCTCATCACTTTCATTTCAACCTGGATAGTACCAAGGTGGATCTGGTGAATTAGTCACGTTTTAAGAAAGTGGGTGAAGAAAGAGAAGAAACTAGGCCTGGTGGTGAGGTATCATGATTGCTGCAGTTATCTCCTACCCACAGGAGGGCAGCTGGAACACAGTTAAATCCTGTTTCATAATTGCTGCACAAGGACTGCTGGAATTAGTTTGACTGAAAGGAAATTTTGACAAAAAATAGTCTTTTCATGAAAGCAAATGCCCTGCAAAGTTAACATCATCCTTTGAAATTTCAGGCTTATCTGTGCACAATACAGTTTTGGTAGCTGATAATGCAATTGCAATGAAATTATTGCCTTGTTTTACTGATAAAGTGAAAACTTTCCCAGATCAAGAAAAAAAAATAAGCCTTTTGTCTTCTTCTTTTTCCTTAAACAAAAAGAAAAAAAAAATTGTTTGCTCGTGTTCAGCCAGTTCTAATGGGGAGAATCCTTCTCATTACACAGGTGCCAGCCCACGCAGCACTTTACTATCTGAAAGCTTTCTGTGTCAAGTTCACCCATCAGTGTCAGATTTTACTGCTGAGTAATCTCTGTGCACCTGATGTAAAATATGAGGAGTCAGAACTGGTGGCTCCACCTGTCTGTTTTACCAAGGCATAAATAGCATCATCCAGTGCAAGCTAAGAAGATTGTCTAAGCTAATAGATTTTTGTAATATATACATAATATCAGTGACAAATTTAACTTATCAGTGATTTTCACTTGTGATGCAGATGGGATAAGTTCTATTTTTGTGGGCAGGTGGCTGCTCAGGAGTGATCTCTTGAGAACAGAGTAAATCTCCACGCAGCTACTCCTGGGGAAACCCCTTCAAGTGATGGACAGCAAACTGGAACAGTGGCTTTTCCTGCACAGAGCTGCCACGTCTGGAGCACCGCTGCACGCTGATTCTGCTGAGTGAGTGCCTGCTCAAACCGTAGCCCCGGGCATGTTGTCTTCTGCATCATAAATTTCTGAATTTGCTGCTGGTCAAATAACAGCTCTCTTCCGTGCTTTTGGCTGGACTTAGGAAAACAAATCTGTTGAGAGTTGGTTTTCCAAAGCCATTGTGGAATTTCCCAATGGCACCATCATGCACGTCGCCCTCTGCCAACACACTCTGCCTGTGTGTTTGTTCAGCAAGAAAGTGAATTCAGGGCTGCACTTATTCTAATGTTACAGGCATTGTCCTGTCATGCAAGTACACCGGAGCACTGCTGCTTTCCTTTCAGCCTTATCTAAACTGAGAGAAAACTGGTGAGCCCAGAAGATGAGAGAAAGAAAGGGCATTTAGCCTTTCCCTTTATGGATTTCCTTTGGCTAGCAGCAAGTTTCACAACAGTTTGCAGCAAAATGCACAGTGCAGTAAGGCTGGAGGCAGCATACAATACCTGGTGTAGCTGTTTGCACTGTGCTCTGCTTACAGAGGTGGATGCTGGTCGGAGTGAGCCCAGAAGTCCTGTGGATTTGGGCTGTACTCTGAACAGGCTGCTAGTCTCAACCTTGTGTCTTCCCCCAACCGTTGTTTTTTAGCATGGCCAGAAATCCAAATGTTCTCTTGACCCCTGAAATTTCCTTTCAGCAGAATAAAGGACGAAGTGTTTATCTGGAGTTTTATCTGCTTGGTGTGGCCGTGGCTGGCTGGAAATCCTGGACATTGAGTATTCCCATGAAAAAAGCAGTTCCGCTGCCTTGGCTGAGATGGGGCTGTGTGCCACACCCAGCAGGGAGCGGTGCCTCCTCGACCCACAGGAACTGGGAGAGGATGCATCCAAAGCTTGGATGTGGACAATGACTGTCATATTGATATAACTGAATCAATACAGCGTATGTCAACACAGCTTCTGGATGGAGGCAGCACTTAGGTAATTAAACTCTCAGTGACTGAATAGTCCTGGCATAAGGTTCTAGTGGAACAGTGAAATTCCCTTCTGTAAAACGCAGAAATTCCTTTCTGTTGCAAGGAGTTTAAATGACTCTCCCTGTTTTCCATACAACCACAGACATGTTAGAAGAGAGAAACCAGCAATCCTGGGAGGGAAGGACAGACAGGGTCACTGGGGTGGTATGGCAGGAATGGAACACAAGTTCAACAAAACAGGGTTTAAGTGGGGTCACCTCAGGCACGTGTATGTAAGGAAGGAAGTGTCTGCAAGGCACTTAGAGAAATCCCACAAACCCTTTCTAGAAAGTCAGCGCACCGGGTACCTTTCTGGAGCTTGTACATTGATACAGGAAATATGGGAAATAAAGGTTTTAGTGAGGTAGAGATACGTGTGCAGCTGCAGGGCCGTAATCCTGCTGGGATCACAGAGATGTGGTGGGACAGCTCCCACAGCTGGAGTGCTGCAGTGGGGAGAGAGAAGCTTTTTCGAAGGGCCAGGTCAGGAAGCAGCTCATAAGAAATCCAGGTGGTTCCTGGAGTGCGTCAACAACAACTTCCTCACCCAAAGGACAGAGGAGCCACCAAGGAGAGGTGCTTTGTTAGAAGGCAAGGTCAACGAGCACCTAGCTTATATTACTGTTTAGTCAGTGCAGCAGTGTTCACTGAGACTGCAGAAAAAGAAACCCCCCCCAAAACAAAACTGAAAAATCCCTACCTCTAAGCTGTTACTGCCACTTCTAAAAATGCCTTGCATGAATGCAGCTACGCTGTCAAAAAAAAACCAACCTGATTTGTTTCTTACATGTTTTTTTTTTCTAGCTTAATATTAGTAACAGACAACATCTGGCTGAAGATGTTACACCTTCATCAGTTTCTTATTTCCTTACAGGTAGAGTTATTTTCTCCATTTCTATTCTGACACAACAGTATGTGTGACTGCTGCCCAGTCTGCAGGGGTGTGAAATCAGTCCTTGGAACAAACCAGCTATTTGGGTGTTTCACAGTTAGGCCAGATGCTTTTCAGATATGCTGGTGAAAAGATTACTGCCCTAAATTTGCACCATTTTGCATGCCTTTTGGTGGTGAATGTTAAAAGCAGTGAAAATGAGAAATGATCACCAAAATTAGTATCAGGTAAAACCAGGTGCCCTAATTTAGGACAGCTATTTTCATTACGTAAGACATTTCAGTTGCTTTTGTCTGAAATGACTTAGCAAATATTTGCACATCAGCAAATCAACAGGGCTGACAGTCACCAGCTGGGGGGTAGTAGCTTGGGATGAACTCTTCACTCCTTGTCCTGCTGGGTCTTAAAAAGCTGTGATCTGCTGCTTCATGTGGCTGACTCTGCTCTCACTCATGCAGGAAGGACTGCTGGGTTTCTGTTGGTGGTCTGCTAGAAGGATAGCAGCACACTACCTTGGTTGTATGTAAGTGAGGTATAGCTGAGTCTTTAAGGCTTTGATAGACAAGCTGTAGTGATCTCTGTTGCACTTGTCCTCCTGTTTGCACTTCAGTTTACTGCCAAAATCTGTCATCTGTGCAGGAGAAAGGTACATGTGCTTTTTGCTTTGGCCATCTGCGTGCAAAGCTTGGCTTTAGAGCCCATGCTGGCAGCAAGGTGAGGCTGACCTATGCCACAAACTGCAGCTAAGGTAAGTGGGGGCAACAAGAGGTGCTGACTATTCCAGCTGCTATAGAGTGATTTCTTTAAACCATCAGGTTAGGCTGTTGAGGGGCAGTTTTCTTCAACACAAAATGCTTGAAATTGTGCTGCTCTTAGCTTTGTAGGCAGTGCTGGCTATCCCATAGGAAGGGCAACCTCCAAGCAAAGACTGAGTGGCTGTTCTCACTTGATGTAGTGTAACGTGTAGGGTTTGAATTATTCTGAAATCCAGATCATGGCAGGAAGCTGCCTTCCATCTGTCTCTCCTGTGAGTGTTTTCAGTGCTTCAAGTCGCTTCTTCCCTCCTGAACTGTGACAAAATGTTGAAGTTTAGAACAATTAAACAGAAAGGTTTGGGTTGTTTGTGTGGGTAAGTTCAATGTATTTATGACTAAGCATTTTAAAGCTCTGTTATTTATTTTTCTAGTGAGGTTGCTTATAAAAATACACAAAAATAGTAAGTAGCCCTATGGATTATTAACATTTAAGATTGAATGATTAGGGCATAGGTATTGCACTGCAGTCCAAGTATAGTCAGCTCACTATCAGCAGATGTATTGTTTATGTTGCCTTAAAGGGCACAGGATGATATCTAGGCTGTTGTAATTAAGTGAGGGTGCATGTTCCGTGTCTTACTGTAATTACACGTTCATCCTCTTTCTTTTTTGGTTACAACACAGTTTAAATGGTGAGGACGGATAGGACACAGCTTTGTTCTGCTCTAGGCCTGGTAAACCTTGTGACACCATTGCAACAAAGTCTCCTGACTTGGTAATCAGGAAAGCAAGCCTGCTGTTTTTATCCTGCAGCAGTGAGGAAGATGTAATGCTTTACAGAAGTTCCTGAGATGCAGCTGTGTTTTTCTTTCTGAGCTGCTGGGAGCAACTTCACTCTTCCGTGTGTAACTTCTGTATGTATCTAATTTTGGATCAAATTCTTTTGAAAGAGTGGAATCACCTGTGGGTATAGATAACATCCTAGCGTGGTTTTTAGCCTTACTGTTCAGGGAAGACAAACAAGTTCTTTAAAGAGAAGTGACAGCTAGCATCAAACTAAATGACTATAGACAAGAAATTCTAATCCTCCACTACCCTTCACTCTTTGTGAATGTGGATGTGATGTACTATGTTTTACACGAGTATGTTTTGTAAACCAGCAGACAGTCTTTACCTATAGTGTGCTGTTCCACAATCCACTCGTGTGCAGGTTTCAATGAGCAATAAAAAATAACAAGGTGTTTGTGCCTATGACAGACAGGACAAATGTACTGTTTGCTACGGTTTCATTCATGAGAACCAAACTGTAGGAGGGTCTGTTATCATAAACTGGCTTTACTGAGTCAGCTGAAGGTCCCCTTATCACCTGGTGTGTTCTGTTGAAGACTCTGTACCTTTGCTAAGGCTGCACTGATTTGTGCAGCTGATATGCATCTAGGCTTTAATTTAGGATTTCAGTGGGTTGTTTTCCTTTTGTTCTCCAGAGATACCTACACCTGTTTGCTGTAGACTCTTTCACATGACCAGAAGGATGTTACAAGTCCTTGGTGGGAAAGATAACACGTGCTGTTGAAGTTGAGAAATGCCTGTGTGGTAAACAAACTCCTCTGTCTCCCATCCTTCCTTGTGATCTTCTATTTACTGTGCTGTTTTCTCAGTGCATTCATTCTCCTTCATGTAGGAACTGATAAAATAGTGCATTGGCTGCCCCCCGCCCTTCTGTTATCTTTCAAGTCATTGAACTGAGGTGCAGCTGTGCTTTGGGTTGAGTCACTTGCTACCAGTAACTCTGGAGCTGGAAATTTGTGAACTTTATTAGAGGATTGCTAGCCCAGAACAGCTTACAGATCCGATGCCAGGGATGAACTGGAAGGGTGATGAAAGTGGTAGGTTGTGTAAGCTGCCTTGGGTCACAGAAGTGGGCAGATACAACTTGTTCCATATGGGGGAATGAGTTAGCTAAACAAGGAACTTATTTCCACTTTCTCCGTGTGTCCACAGCTGTATTAAGAGCTGGTTCTTCGCTTAGGATAGGAAAGAATTTGCAAATGGAATTTATTACCTTTTTTTCCAGCGCTTTTTGTAAGTCACAGGAAATGTTTTTGTAACCGGAGTCAGGTGATTTGGCATGCACAAGCATGAAGTGCAGGGGCCCAATCTGCATTTATCCTGGATCTTATTGAGGCTCTTATCCCACATCTCTCCCATCTCATGAGATGCCTCTGCCCCTGCTGGCACCTCAGCTGAGCCTGCACTATCGGCAGAACTGGAGGCTGCTTAACCTGCAGCCATCTCCTCCTCTCCCACAATCTCTTCTTGTGTTGCTTTTAAGACCAACAGAATAATGGAAAGGCTTCTCAAAGGGGAAAGGTGTGCTGTGGTGGTGTTTTTTTATTTTTTTTTTTCCCAATTCTTGGTTTTCTTTGTTTTTAACCTTTTTTAGCATTTCTTGAGTACTTTGGATTTGCCTGGTGTTTTCTCGAAGCTTGTTCCATAGCCAGACTCTGTAGCCAAGAGCTCTTCCTGTTCCCCCCCACCCAAGATCCCTGTTATCCCTGGTGCTTTGGGATCCCTTTTGGTCAGGACAGCAGATGTGACCGTTCTTCAGATCCGTGTCAAACTGAAAGTAGAACTCCATAGCAGGATTTGACAGCTCCGTTAATTTGGGAAATCTGTATTAAAGCCCTGATACGGACTGATCATTTAGGCAGCTGGCTTCAATTGTTAGGTGTGCTTTACAGATGCAAACAGCAAGGCACTGTGCTTACTTATCTGGGCCTTTAGTGTAAAAGTCCCAGCTTTGCTTTGGATGTTGATCTTGGCAGGAGATGTGCCGCAGCACACGGCTGCTTCTGCACAGCTATGCTGACTGGCACCAGATGAGAAACTGGAATAAAACCCTTTCAAATCCCAGTGACTGCAGATGTCTATGCAGGATGTAGATACAAGTGCAAGACTACGACATGTATTTCACGCTTCCCCCCTGCCCCAGCGTGTCAGTATATACACTTCACACTGGCTGCAGATTTCATGGCATGAGAATTTAGTGAGTCAGGCTCAAGCTGGTGATCTGAGCAGCTGTTGCTTGCAAAGAGCTTTCCGTGTGGCCTGGCCCAGCCAGCCAGTGCTGCAGCTCACCCCAGGCGAGCAGTTGTGTACAGCATTCACGTTACCTGGACGTGCTTGGGCCAACCTGCTTTTGTTGTCCTGGAAAGTGAGAACCCTGGGACTCTGCTTGAGTTAATTGTTCGTAAACGTAGAGCCCACAGAGGTGATCCTTCACAAAGGGTGCAGTCGCTGCCGTGCATTTGCCACCCCCAGGAGTTCAAGCTTGGCTACTCCATCTTTGTTTGTAAAGGGTTAGGCCTGTCAATAGCAACGGTTCGTGTAGCTGTGCCCGTTGGTAGGAGGAGGTAGAAGCTGAGCTCCTGCAGGCAGCCAGGGCGGCTGTGGATCACACGCTGTGCTCTCATCTCATCCTTTGCTGGTGGTTCCCTTCGCTCCCAGGACTCAACTTCGCACACACGTGGACATCTACCTCTCTAGTGTTGCAACCTCAGTCTGAGAAACAAACAGGAAAAAAAAAAGCAGCTTGCCCCAGGTCATTTGCTGCCTCAGGCCATCATCCAAAATAGAACTGGTTACTCCTGCCACATCAGTTAACCTTTGGGCTGTGCCACTGAATCTTTTTTTGGGTCTCCAAGAACTATCTGCCCTTTGTCAGCACAGCGGGTACTGGTTAACGATTAGGGCACAACTGGAGTAAGAGGATCAGTGGGTTGCTAACTCTGCAGATGTCCCCGTATCTCTGGATTGCAGTTTTTTCCAGTACTTAAAGGGAGCTCATAAACAGGAAGGAGAGCGATTTACTATAATTTATTTGTTTTTTACATGGGCAGACAGTGATGGGACAAGAGGGAACGGTTTTAAGCTAAAAGAGGGGAGGCTGAGGTTGGATGTGAGGATGAAATAGTTTGCTCAGGGGGTGGCGAGGCCCAGAGCTGTGGGTGCCCCATCCCTGGAGGTGCCCAAGGCCACGGATGGGACCTGGGCAGCCTGAGCTGGTGGGGGGCACCCAGCCCAGCCTGGGGGGGAGGTGGAACTGGGTGGGCTTTAAGGTCCCTTCTAACCCAATCTCTGATTATTCTGCGTTGTTTGTATCCTCGCTTTCCAGAGTTAATTCACCATCTGGATGGAGATGGACAAGCTACGCAGGAGCAGGTGAGGTAGCCGGGGCAGGGCGGAGATGCTGCAAGACGTGGCAGGCAGCCATAACAGCAACAGCTCCTGGGTTTGCGAATCCGCAGAGCTCGCCCTGTGAGGTTCCCGGGCCCGGTTTGGCAGCGCCCAGCTCCGTGCTGGGGCTGTTTTGCAGCTGCAGTGTTCTCAGCGCCATCCTCTCCTCTGCACCTGCTGCTGCTCCAGCTGTGTCCCTGAGCTGCTGGCAGGACCCGAGCCGTGCCCTGAGCCCCACAGGGAGCGAGGAATGTCTGTGGAGCGTGGAGGCGTGGGGGAGAGGAATATGCAGGAAAAACAAGGCTAGGGAATTCTTGGTCTGTGCTGGCAGGACAGCAGCAATAACTCATTCGAGGATGCAGCTGTTTGGCTATCAGGATAAACACAACACTGGCTGTCGTGCAACTTCACAGCCTAAAAACAGCTGAGAACTGAAGGCTTACCTGACCATTTTTATACAAATAAAAGAAGTGAAGGGGGAGGCAGGGAAGCACAGGCCGCTGCAGCCAGGCTGCACGGTGCTGTTACCAGGGTGCAACCGCACGGCGCTCTGAGCGGCAGCGCTGCCCACGAGCCCGTTTCCTGTGAGCAATGATCACACCACTTCTCCCCCTCTGCTCGCTGGGGGTTTCCCTCGCAGCACGGATAGGAAACGGGTGTTTCCAGCGCGTTCCCTTCCTCGCTGCTTTTGCACGGGGCTGACTCACCCCTCTCCCGCAGCCGGGAAGGGGCCGTGTGCTCAGCGCGTCGCTACCTCGCCGTCGCCACGTGTCGCGGCGGCGCGGGGTCAATAACCGCGGGTGACCTGCGCCGGGGGAGGGGGGCGTGGCCTCGCGGTCTTTCGAGCAGCGCGCGGCTGCGGAGGCCCCGCCCCTCTCTCCCGCGCGCGCTAAAGAGCCCCGCGTGGCGGCGCGCGGCGGCCGTTCCCGCGTCGCGCTGGGCTTGCGCGCGCTCGCCCCGCTGCTGAGGTAACGGCGCGTGCCCGCGGGCGGGCTGAGGGAAGCGGGCGGGGGGGGTCGGCGGGTGCCGCTGAGGGGCTGCCCGGTCCCGCGTGGAAAAAGCTATGGCTGCGAGAAAATCACGCGTGTGGGGAGGGGTCGGACTCCTCAAAGCCTTCTTTTAGCAACGAGGTGCTTTTAAATGGAGCTGAAGTGTCGGGAGCTGCCCGTATGCGGGTGGATAGCGAGAGCTCGCTGGTTGGAAGGGAACGGAACGAGAACGTCCCCGGCTTCCAGGACGGGGTGGTCTGTGGGGGCCCTGCGGTCCGGGTCTGCAGGAAGGAGCCTGCACCCACACGGTGACACGCCGTGCAGGGACTCGGGTGTTTGGGGATGCTTTGGTGTTGGGATGGCTCTGAGTCTGAGAGAAAGCAGAGAGAAAATCCGGCTTGGGTACAGCGGAAGCTGGCACTCTGTCTCCGAATTTGTATTTCTGTGCTTTCTGACCGTGTGTGAGGGAATTTCCCTTCTGCAGACAACTGCACGTTGCACGGTAAAAGGAGCAGCCCTTTAGGGAAGAGGCAGCCGGTGAGTCACGCCGGGGAGCTCACCCTGACGGTCCCAGCCTGCTGGAGAAGCAATCTGCATGGAGCTGAGCAACCAGTGATGCCGTGGCCTACGTGGCACAACAGCTGCAAAGCACGGGCCCAGCAGGCACACACGGCCCTCCTAAGAGTCAGGCTGGGAAAGAGGCACTGCAGCTGGATCTGCTCCGCTGAGCTCTGTGGACGCCTTGGTTAACCCGAGGCTTGGCTCTGCGGGGTTGGTGTCTGCAGTCAGATCTTCAGGGCACGCTCCTTGGCATGGACTCGCCCATCTAGGGCTGGGTTTGGTTTCTCTCCCACCCTGCAGCGTGCTGTGGGGTTGCGGGACTGTCCCGGGGAGAAGTTACAGCGCGCAGAAAGCCGATGTCACTGCTCCTTTAAAAGTGAAGTTTAAGAGGGGAAAAGTGGGTTGCAAAGGCTCCGTTTCCTCACTTGGTAAATCTTCAGAGAAAGCAAGAATTCCAGCTTTCACTTTTGATGGAATTCTGTTTCTAGGTTCCCGGTGAGGTGGTGTGATGGTTGCAGTAAGGACACAGGCGTGCTGTCTGCGTGAGGAAAAGGAAAAGAAAACAGCAGCAGGGAGCAAAGCAGGCTTATGGTAGCGAGTGTTAGGATGACTGATGAGCGTACGCTGTAATCTTAATTTGAACGGATGTTTCTGAAGCTCTCCATGCGTTTTGAGTAAAGGCATATTCAGATCCTATTATAAATGAAGCCTCCACCTCTGTAGCTCCGGCTGCCGTGAGTCTGCACGCAGTCACATTTTTATTTTGTTTTGGAAGAGGAACTCCACAGCTGTTTCCATGAAATAGTTCATAAACTTGCAGGTCTCCTAGGATATAGCGCTCAAAGCAGAAGGCAGTTGGTAGTTAAATGACTTATGCCTTCGCACAGGCGTAATTAAAGGGGAGCTTTCTCTCGCCAGGCTTTTCTCTGGGTGTGTGTTCTTCGTGTTTCTAACAACCGTGGCTCGTTGCAGTGGGTTAATTCCCCCACAAATTGCGCGTGATCGTTCCTGATCCCGCTCCCCCACCCATGGAGCTGCCGTGGGAATGAAGTGTGTGCGTCACGGGGTGGTTTGTGCAGCACAGCTGTGGTTGGAGCAAAGCATCACAAAATACAGGGCCATAGCTAAATTGCTTAACAGAGCTGGTGAGAGTACAGACGTTGGCTTTTTTGTTTTTGTACCTAGCCTACATTTGCTGTATAAAATGCATGGCTGGCTTGGGTCTCCTCCGCCGTGCATTCACAAGGGATGTCACACGGCTAGGTTGCCCTTTGGCCGTCTGCTTATGTGCTGATGTTTCATGGTACGAGTGTACTCGGGCACTCCAAAAACTCTGCTACTGCTTGTGCATGCGGGTGCTGCTCTTCTGTAGACACTCAGGGCCGCATGGCATTAACATCTCGATTCTCCTTGACAATCCCAGGTCCTCGTGGAGTAGTGTTGCTTCTCCCTGGGCTTCCAGGTTGTGCAGCCTCGTGTCCTTGAGCTTTGTCCCACGTCCGGTTTGCCCGCACTTGTGACCCTCAGCCACCAACCAGACGCTCTGGTTGCCCCCAGAGTCTGGGGGGGCTCAGCGGATAACACGGCGGGGCGGAACACAGCAGGGCTGGTGGTGGCACCTTGAGCAGGCGCTGTGCCATGCAGAAGCTGGCACGCTCTTGGAGACGTGGGTTTGAGCTCCTCCAGGCTGGGGAGGGAGCGATACCCGTGCTTCACCGTGCTACGAGCACTAGGCTACTCCGCAGAGATAAGGCGTGTTTTCTCCCAGCTGTCTTATACAAAGAACAAAATGAAAAGAACACACTGTGGTGTTTCAGCTTAGAGTGGGGTATTGGGCAGCGTTTGCCACTTAGTGCTTCTGAGGTGGGATTTTGGAGACGTCCCTCTCTCAGCTGCTTATGAATGGCACTGTTTTTTCAATTGGGAATCGTAGCCTGGAGCAGAGCATAAATGGAGCAGCGCTGTGTCCCTGTGCAGATGAGGAATTGGAGGGGGGGTGTGCTCCTATCCCAGGAAAGCAGGTTTGCATGCTGTGAATTGTGGCTGGCCGTGCCTTCCTCCACTGTTGTCAGCAGCAGGATGCTGCACAGTTCCTTCTTCCTCCAGACCCGGTGTGGCCGCAGCTGATTCATTAGCAGAAAGTCTCTTTCCTTTTGCTAGTATCTGTCGTCATTCAGACAAAGGTGCTCCTTGCATTGCCTGCTTTCAGCTGCCCTGATGGAGGTTTGAAACGGCATGCTAAAATCCACTTTCATTAAGATGAAGGATAAGCTTCACCTCTGATCACTTTCATGGAAACAATTAAAGCTCGGCCTGTCGAGTTGTGAGCATCGCAAGCCTTCAGTGACTGTAAACCTCGAAATGAGACCAACGTTGCTTTCAGCATTAGAAAATACTCCATTTAGATGACGAAACCCCTTAATGACGAAGGGCTGAAAGCAGCGCTGAAGATGCAGCTGCTGCCGAGCGCTGATTCCTACGAGAACAGGTTTTAAATCCCTGAGGACAGACATACAGGGGGGGCTGTGTCCCCCCAAGGCGTGCCGCAGGGCGCGGAGCAGCCCCGAACCTCCTACGCCCCGAGAGCAGAGCACAGCAAGCAGGCGCGGGGCCAGAGCTTCCTCATTAGGCGGCGGTGTGGGGTGACGGGCCGCTTCCAATTGCAAGGCAGGGAGCACATGACATAAGATGCTCTAGATCTGCCTCATGGGCGCTAGTTTAAAAATAAAGGATATTACGCGTCGGCGCTCGTTCGGAGAGGCTGCACCAAGGCGTGGACGATGCGTTGCAAGGCTGAGCCGGAGCCCCGCGGTGGGTGAATGGGGGGGAGGGCTGAGGGCTGAGCCTTAAGATGCGGGGCGAAAGAGTGCGAAATGTAAATGTTAACCTCGCAGTGCTTTTTCAAAGCTGTCATTGTCGTGCTCGTTTTTAAGTGTGAGAGTGGATGTGTCATCTAATTCTCCTCAGGCTTTCCGAGTGCACCGAGCGTAATGCGAAGAGCACTTTGTCTGATGATAGAATTTACCGTATTTAATGCAAATGTAGCAATCTTGAATCCTATCTGCTTTGGGTTTGCCGTGGTCAGAAAGTCCCATCAATTAAAGCTGATTTTGCTGTAGTGTTCCATTCTATCTTAGTTTAAAAAACCCCTCTTTTTACAGGGACGATGCTGTGTGAGTCAGATGCGCGTTCGACGCTTGCAGAACCGGTCCCCGTGGCTTATCTCAATGTGGATGCTCAAGGGAGCAGCGAGGTGTCGCTGGACGATATCACCATCGACTCTTCAGCTGGGTTGGTCTAATTTCAGATCTTATTTTTTTTTCTGTCGTTACCTGTATGCACAGCACATAGCTTGTATTCAAACATCCTTACTTAGATTAATTGGGACGTTCCGATTTTTAGAATAAATTTCAAACCTTTGTTACTACTTACAAAATCCAGAAGCTGAATCTATGACCTCACCCCTGAAAAGGAGGAACAGAATTATTTTTACTGTATGTGGTTACAGACTACAGAGCTTGAGGTAGCGTAGGAATGGTAGAATGTTCTGCAGCTCCAGAAAGATGACTTCTTGCAGAGGAACTCCAGGTAATTGTTAATTCTATGTAATTGGGAGGATGCTGATCAAATACCCAGCTAGCACTACGTGCGCTTGTGAAGCGTTGCTGCAGTGTAGACCAGGGTGTGCCCCTGGAGGGACAGCTTGTGTGCAGCACCTGTGCTGATTTTTACTAAACTAGGCAACCTGGACGTCCCTCTCTTAATCTGAATAGCTCATGCTAAAGAGCAGATTAATAATCAAGTATCAATCAAGTGTAATGGGGTATAGCTAACAGACTTCCAAGGCTCTTTACCTGTTTGGGGAGGGGCTGTATTGGAATTATATCTATACTAAGGAGGAGGAAAAGATGGCTTTTGATTCGCTGTAAGGGAAGTAGCTGCAGGGTTTCTTTTTTTCTCATATAACTGAGTCGCTTCCATACTTTGACCACAAAAGCAGGTGCAGAAATGATGCAGATCTACTGCAACTGAAGGATAATCTGTGTTGAAAACTGTTCTCAGTAATGATGAAGAAATGTGTACTGGGGAAGATCTTGTAATCCCTTTGGGAGAAGTAAAGGAAGCTGATTTATGTTTCCTTGCACATTAGGTAGATGTGATTCTGCTTTTGGACAGTACACAGGAGTAGCTACATCAAAGCTCTGTGCCTTAAATCCTATCATATGTCCAAAGCCATAATTGTTTAGTATCCCTTAGAAATACAAAGAAAACCTAAACTGGAGGGAAGCAATTTACTGTTTAGACTGAGAGTCACGTGGGGCTTTGTGGCTAATTTATCTCTGCTTTGATCCAGCAGAAAGAGAAACAAACATGAGGCTTGGCTGGCACCCTGCTGGGGTTAGGCTAAAGGGCTGGCATGGGACTGAATGCATCCTGGTTAGTGACAGTTACTGAGTCATCTTTTTGCCAGAAAGCTGTGCCTGTAGACAGAACTTGGTGAGCCCTCTCTGTGATGTCATGGGCAGACCCTTCTAGAGTACCAGAGTGCTTGGAAGAAACTGCATGCTCAGTGTTGCAGTGGGGAGGAGTAATGGCCTGAAGGAACAAACTCTATCATGACATCCTTGAGCAGAAGTCCCCCTTGAAGGCTGTTGGCAAGGCAAGATGGAACTGTAGTTTCTCTGGAATGTGATCTTGGTTGGAGTAAAGATTGGGCCTTAGTGCTGAGGTGATGGTTCAAGTGGGGTCTGCACAGGGTAGGGGAACAAGTGTCATCTGCCTGTAGTTTGAAGGTGGGAGGTGTTGTTCTGGGGGCAGAACACAGAGACTCAGATACCAAATCTCACAGGGTCTGGCTTCCAATTTGTTGCCTGGAAGTTGGATTTGTGACTTAATTATTCCATGTCCTCATCACTTAAAGCTTTATGAAAGTCAGTTTTGGAAATGATCAGAGTAAGAATACCGTTCTACCAAGGCAGACAGGAGGTGTTTTACCAAATCTTGCAAGATTAAAAGTAAAAAGGGCCACTTTGATCTGGAACCACAGTGCAAGCTCCTTAAGGAGCATAGCTGAAGTAGAGGGGACACATCTGAGAGTGCCCTTTCAGTTACTTCACAAACATCTGGTGGGAGCCTGGTGGACTAACTTTATTAGGAATACCTAAGAACAGGATTTCCTGCTAAATCAATTTCCTGCTCTTAGCTGGCCTTACCTTCTGCAGGAAATCCCTGTGGGTTTTCCCAGAGGGTTGCTGGAGTGGTTGCTGCACTGCAGAGCAGGAAGGCCTCGTGGGCTGCTGCCTTCACTTAGACTCGCATGGTACAGGTCAGAGAAAAGCACCAGATCTGCAAACCTGTTTTTGTCCTCACCTGATACCGGCGTATCTTACAAATAGAGCAACACACACAGGTTCAAAAGCAGGACAGGCAAAGACTGCACACGTGCTTAGGCAGGCCTGTTTTGTTCCTATATCCATGCAGCCTGAGCTAGTAAAATTAATTAAGCCAAGTACAGAACGTCAGGAACCACTAATCTTTGTTTGACACACAAGGATTTATACAATTAAGTGATGGAGCAGGCATGCCTCAGGTGTTCTTCAGCCTCTTCGGTGCCTGTCCAGTGCTAATTGCTTTTGCCTTGCAGAGCCGTTGAGGTCCGCAACATGGAGCCAGCTGAAGGTCCTAAGACAGGGAGATCTCAGGTGAACAAGACTGGTTTAACATGTAAGTGTTTTTATTTACTGTTACGGGCATAAAATTATTATTTAAGTGAGGGAGTGATTTACAAAACCATAACCATGGAAGGAGTGTAGGATGGTCTTTCCAGAAGCATCCAAAGCATAGACTTTAAAGCACAAGTGTGCTCTGAGCTAATGTCACTGACTAATGCATATCTACCAGGTAATCATGTATTACTTCCAGTCCTCCTTTTAATTGATAACAATAAAAAAAAAAAAGGGAACTGTTATCATTTGCTTCCATTTATATTTCCATTACGGCAGCAGGGAATTTCTAAATACGAGATGTTGAACGATTATCTTTACCTCCAGCCTCCAGCGTGTGGACAACACAGCGAGATGGAGAAGTGAAACTGAGGATGGATGAGGAGGGCATGGGCAGCAAGGCACCAAAGACTGTTCATGAACTGTTCCAAGAAGCTGTTAGCAAATACGGTGATTATTATGCTCTTGCATCCAAGAAGAGTGGCCAGTGGGTAAAACTTACGTATAAGATGTACTATGACAAGTGCTGGAAAGCAGCCAAAAGCTTTCTGAAGGTGAGCTTTTGTTGAATTCTACTCCACATGCATGTTCAGCCAGTGTAACTGCTGAAATAGCTGTACTCAGCTGCATCTTGAGCTTGCAAATTCTCTGAAAGTAGATGAGACTCACAGTGACAGGAAAATCTTTGACCATGCCGTGAACATCTTGGTGATTACTGCAGTGTTTTTGTACACACATACAAATTGTTTCCACGTTATATTGAGGGAAAGGTATTTGAGGCATGTGGCAAACCTGGGCAGAGCCCCTCGTAGGTCTTGAACATTTTCATCTTTCCAGGAAAAAACTTGAAGGAATGCCTGTGAGTCCAACTTCAATGTTCTCACCAGCTGAGCCATTTGCTTGTGCTGTTGGATATGAAGGCGTTCCGAGAGAGAAACCAACAGTACATGTACTTCCTGCTTTATTTTAGAAAGTCTTATTTCCTGAAGTTAAAGCCATATATTTTTTTTTTCTCCACTCATGCCGTGGTATCTTCCAGTGTGCGTACTTCCACTCTCTGTGGTGCAAAAGAATGGCTGAAGCAGATTTAAAGACTTGAACTTCAGCAGCTGGAATTTCCTAGCTAAGTGTCTCCGACTGCCATTGGAGCTTGTCCTGGTCGTTACTCATGCCTGACTTCTCTAACCTGTACTAAATGACTAAATGTCTCAGCAGCAGTTGTTTAACTTAACCTCTTACCTTCCAAGCCCAGAGGGAACTGACAACTACCTAGCCTGTAGTTTTGTAGCACTGCGCGTGTCAGTGAGCTGAGCATACTGAATGCAGACCTAAGCAAATCCAGAAAATCCTTTTTTCCTTTAATTTTTTCTCTCCTGCCTACTGATAAAGTTGGACAGCGCGATGTGAAGCTTTAACTGGTTCCATGTTAAGCCTTGGGAAGTGTGTGTGTGAATTACCACACCTAATAGTATGAATTTTCCCTCGACATTGTGCTCACAGCAGAAATCTGTAAATTAAGCATTCTTAAAGGAAAACCAAGATTGCTGTAATCTCATCTTTTGTTTAAAGCTGGGACTGGAGCGTTTCCATGGAGTCTGCATTTTGGGATTTAACTCTCCGGAGTGGTTTATTGCTGACATTGGAGCTATCTTTGCAGGGTAAGATGAGTTTTGGCTCTCAACGTGCATTTTGTTGTAGCCTTTGGATATGAATTCCATTGTTCATGTGAGAAGGAGTTTCTGATTTAAAACAAAGCAAGTTCTGCTTATATTTGAACTTAATGAGGGTAGCTAGAACCTAAACACTCTTAACTTCATTATGATTTAACGAGACAAAAAAATGATATTTTAGCAAGGTACTTGTGTTTTAAAATGGGATGAACAGTAGGTTAATCCAAAAGCATGCTGAGTTACATTCTGATTAAAAATATGGTGGTGGAAAAGGTCAGAGCATCACAGTAGTCTTCTATCTGAGATAGCTGGGCCAGTAACACCATTCTGACATTACCCACACACACAACAAAGCCTCTGTTCTTGAAACTAAGCTCTCTGCTTTTTGTTGTTGCCTTATGGGACGTTCTTCCTGAGGGCATTCCTCTGTTAAAGTTGAAAATAACCTGATTTTTTGCCAACAGCTCTGCTTATCCACTAATACTGGTTTTTCCTTTTTTCTTTTTTTTTTCCTTCCCTTTTCTTTTGTAGCGGGCTTGCTGTCGGTATCTACACGACGAACTCTCCTGAAGCCTGTCGTTATGTAGCAGAGAACTGTAGTGCCAACATTCTGGTTGTGGAAAACCATACACAGCTGCAGAAAATCTTACAAGTAAATAGAGTTGTTGAATGACTGGAGGCTACGCGTCCTGCTGGTAGATGTGGGAGGGTAAAGCTGCCTGAGGGATGTGCTGGATCTGAAGGCAGAGGTGAACTGATTAAGGCAACCTGGTGTGTTCCCTGTTTGAGCCAGCTGAGCGATCACTCATGCTGAATGTTACTAGAAGATAGCAGTGGTTCTGCAGCATGGCAAAGCCTTGAGCTTCAAGTATGGCAAGCCAAAACAAACAATTGAGAGTCCCCTAGATTGACTGGCGACATATCAGTCCCAGTGATTACTGTCTTTACTGAGGCTTCCCTCTTCTTTTTCAATAACACAGATGAAATTCTCTAAAGCTTTACTTCAGATGGCAAGTAGCAGTAGCGTGTTTAGTGGTGTTTTACTTAGGCTTAAAAGGAACAAGCAGTGTTTGCTTGTTCTCATGAATCTCCCTTTCTAACACAGGTTGAGCAGAAACTACCTCATCTGAAAGCTGTTATCCAGTACGGGGAAGAGCTAAAAGAGAAGAGACCAAATCTGTATTCTGTAAGTACTGGTATCTTACTGGCTTGTAAATATTGGCTGTACTTAGCTGGTGGCTTGCAAGCAGCAATCACCTTCCACTGTTGTGATGAGTGTATGCTGGTTTCAGCACTTGCCTGGCTGAAGTGGTAGATGTCTGCTGCTGTTCAAACCTTGGTAATTCATGTTGTAAGGGAAAGGTGCAAGCATACTGACCTCTGCTACGCAGCTTTGGGTCTCAGAATTACTCCTGCTCAGCACTCCCAGGGTGAATTCTGGGGTTGCTGCAGAGCTGGGAAGCTTCAGGGTAGATCTGTCTCCTTTTTCTGTTTCTTTCCACACCTCCTGTGGCAGCCAGAAAACATTGTGGGGCCGACAGGTTCTGCTGCAGGATTGAACACAGAAAACAGTTTCTTACTCTTCACCTGGGGCTTGATTTTGTTTGTGAATTATAGCCTATAATGTGATGAAATTCTTCACCTCTGTATACAGTGGAAAGAGTTCTTGGACCTTGGTGAAGATGTTCCAGATTCTCAGCTGCGTGAAATCATTGAGTCGCAGAAGCCTAACCAGTGCTGTACCTTAATATATACCTCAGGGACAACTGGACAGCCAAAGGGAGTAATGCTCAGTCATGACAACGTAAGTATCTCTTTCTATAGATGCCCATTCTGAGAACTGTGGCCCTGGGTGGGTGCTGAGGGATGGCAAAGATCAGCTGACGAGCAGCTGGTCTGAAGGTGACAGCCAGCTGTAACCTTCATTTGTGAGCTGCACGTTCTGCGTTGTGCCTGCTCAGAAGAGCTGCTGCTTAATGCTGGGTTCTGTTCTTGTTGCAGTTGACGTGGACACCGTTAGCAGCTGGACGTTCCTTAATGCTGACGGAAGCTTCCGAAAGGCAAGAGCTGGTGGTCAGCTATCTGCCTCTCAGTCATGTTGCTGCACAGATTGTCGATATTTGGTTACCGATAACATTTGGAGCACAGGTTTTCTTTGCTCAGCCAGATGCACTGAAGGTAAAAATATTAGATAACACAAAAACTTGCGCTCCTCTACCTGCTTGTAGCTTGGAGCGGGCGCTTGAAAACAAACTTGGGTGGCTTAACACAGCTTTGAGAATCACGAGATGACCCGGTTTGCTCGTGTAGTGACAAAGTGCTCCTGTTTCAGGGTCTGTTGGTTTGAAGAGGGCAGGCAACCTGACCTTTGCCTTTTGGGTCTGTATGACATGCCAGGGTGAGCTGACCGAGAATTTCACAACTGGGAGCTCCTCATTGTCTCACCTGGCTCCAGCTCTGTGCCCTGATGTTTTGGTTGCGCTTTGTATTTGCTCTGTCCACATTGCAAATTGCCACCACCTTTAAATCTGTGTCCTGGGAAGAGAATGATTCTTGTCCCAACCCTGTGTCAGCATGGGTATCATGAGTATCGACCCTTGCTGTCTCGTCAAAACCAGTGCAGAACAGGAATGCTTCTGAGGCTCTTTGCTCTTGTGGAACGTGGCAGGAAGAAAACTGGTATTGCTCAGTGCTGCTCTGTTTGCACTCAGCAGCAGTGGCACTTCAGCTGAAAATGAGCCATTCCTCAAGAGCTGATAGCAGCTGGATGCCTTGGCTAGTGAGCAGCGCTGCCCTGTCTGTACTAAAGTCTGTACTAAAGCACTCTTGAAAGCTGTGCTCAATTCTCTTCTTCTCAGGGCACCCTGGTGGACACCCTGCGTGACGTGAGGCCAACTGCATTCTTAGGAGTTCCTCGTGTCTGGGAGAAAATAGAAGAAAAAATGAAATCTGTCGGTGCAAAATCATCGACGCTCCGAAGAAAAGTGGCGTCGTGGGCCAAGGAAGTCGGGTTGCAGACAAACCTGAAGTGGATGAATGGGTAATTACAAGCTAACTTAAGGGGTGCTGTGAATATTAGGAGAACTTCAGCATCCAGTGAGGAATTACATTGCACGTAACAGGCCAGACTTGTGGACTGGAATTATAAACCAAATGAGAGGGTGGGCAGCAAGGGTTGGAGGCAGGAGTAATTTCTATTGTCATTTTTCACTGAATGAGCCAAATTAGGAGATGGATGGAAGGAGGACGGGGAGAGGTTTTACTCTGTGACTTGTGAACCTGTGATCATTTTTCTTCCACAGGTATTCTGACGTCCCGATGAACTTCCGCCTGGCCAGGCACTTGGTGTACAAGAAGGTTCGGAAGGCCATCGGGCTGGATCGGTGCACCAAGTGCTTCACGGGAGCTGCTCCCATTAGCAGAGAGACTCTGGAATTTTTTTTAAGTCTGAACATTCCCGTGTACGAGCTGTATGGCATGAGTGAGAGCTCAGGGCCTCACACGGTCTCCATACCTCAAGCGTTCAGGCTTACCAGGTAAATATCTCCTGTCAGCACAGCGCTGCTGGGAGGAGCAGAGTTCCTTTAAGGTTTCTCTTGAACCTGGCTTCTTTGTCTCGCCCAGTGCAGCTCAGCCCCAGTCTCATCCCCAGTGAGATGTCTCTGGGAAGACAGTTCCTCTGGCCATGCTCTGCAGATGAAGAGATCTGCCAGGGGCGAAGGCAGCGTTTAGACTTGGCCTGGATTCTCTGGGAACTGAGGAGAAAGCAAGGGATTTGTGGGAGGAGAGAATTAGTAACTTCAACCTACGGTTCACCTTGATGTCAAATGAACAAATGCAGCCAGACTGTTCTGTTGCTTTGGATGGCTTGTTCAGTCCCCATGGGTTTGGTCTGCAGAGTAATACCACAGTCAGTGAGAGTTTGCTACCAAGAACATAAGTCTTGTAATTCAAGGCTCAGGTGTTTGAGAGCAGTGGGTGGAAGCACCAGGTATGTGAGCGCTGATCTCTCTGCAGTAACAGCTTCCTGTAGTTTCCTTTACATAAGCAGATGCCTTTTAAATTTTTAAGTTCCCCATTGGAGTAATTGTAATAAAAGTCTGCCTGGCTTGGTTCAAACACTTCAGGTTGAGTGGGTACCGCTATCATTTCGCTCTGCTACTGAATACAAAAGCAGTAATAATTAAAAAAGCCTTGTGTTTGTGTTCTCTTTGTTTAAGCTGTGGGAAGGAAATGGCAGGCTGTCAGACACTGATTGACAAACCAGATGCAGATGGCATTGGGGAGATCTGCTTTGCAGGAAGGCACATCTTTATGGGCTACTTGAACATGGAGGAGAAAACCAAAGAGGCAATTGATGAAGATGGCTGGCTGCATTCAGGTGACCTTGGCAAGCGTGATAAAGATGGATTCATTTACATCACTGGCAGAATTAAAGGTAATGCACCTTGTCACTCTTTTGTCTTGAGGTCACGCAGTACTGGGGTTGGATGCATCAAGCCCTGATAGTTTTGTGGCTGTGGCTCGCACAGAAGAACACTGAGATAACTTCTCCTTCTGAAGGTTTTAATATGAATGTGGCTGCAGGGTGTGCTGCCAGCGAGCATGTGACATGGCTTGTGAAGGGAGCAGGATGACCTCTGAAAGCAGAGTGTGAGCACAGAGTAAGGGAGAAATCCTCTGATATCTTCAGCAGGAGTTGCTGCTTTGCTGACCTGTGTGTGCCACCAGCTGCCTCCAGTTCCAGCTGGCTTTGCTAGTTAACCTGTAAGAGAAAACAAAGCTTAATGCTGTTGTGAAAATGGCTTGCAGCAACACAGCTCTTGGCCAACACCAAACAAATCTAATTTCGTGGAAGACACTAATCATGAAAAAGAGATAAGTGGTTGTGCTCTAAGAAATCTGTCAAAGACAGCCAGGAAAGGCGAGCTCATCTCTGCTCTGCACGTAGCTTTAAAAACTCTGCTCTGCCTCAGCAAATTTTTGGCTTAAGTTTCTGAACACGTTGGTGCCCAAGTTGGATTCCCTGGAGCCTGGGGTGACTGTGGTTGTGTGCTGAGGTGCTCGTACACCACAGCCCGTGCTCCCAAGCTGCACACATCTGTGGAGCATTAGAGCAGCTCTTGCATGGCTGCTTGTTTGTGCACCTTGGTCTCAACTCTCCTAGCCTGGCTGGAGTCTTTCTGGTTCACCGCCTTCTCCAGGTGTTGGGACACACTCATCATTGGATCTGTGTCACCACAAAGGTGCTGTGAAATCATTTCAGGTTGTGAAGGGAGGAAAAGGGAAGCCATAAGCATTAATCAAGATCTGACTGTTTTCCAGAGCTCATCATCACAGCAGGAGGTGAGAACGTTCCTCCTGTTCCAATTGAGGATGCTGTAAAAGAGGCCTGTCCCATCATTAGCAATGCCATGTTGGTTGGAGACAGAGCAAAATTCCTCGCTATTCTTCTGACGCTCAAGGTGGGATTGATTTTGCCTGATTAATGAAAAATAGGATGGGCATCTACCATGGGATGGGGCTGAAAGGATGTAGATTATTTTGCGTGTGTTTAATACAGTGAGATGACTTTTTTTTGTTCCACAATGTCTGCTAGAGCCTGGGGGTATTGTGGAGCATGCCATGTAGCTGAGTTGCAAACACCACTTTACTGTTCAGGAAACTGAGCACTTCCCCTCTGATCAGACAACAGTGTTCTGCTGTTCAGGGCAACTGTTTATCTCTGTACCACCTCAGACTGAAGGCAGAAACAGTACTAAAAGAAAAATACACAGCAGCCAAACTGAAACAAGAATCCTGCTTTTCTTACCCGTATTTCAGTGTCTCCCAGAGCAGTTCAGACAGTAATGAGATGTCAGCGATTTCTTTGCAAGACAGTGGCTTTAAACTCCACAGTGACACGTGTGCTGAACTGTACTGACTCCTCTGTCTAGGACTGGAGAGAGTTTGTAGGGTGGTGTTCTTCCAGGACAGTGTTAATTGCTCGTTAGTGAGACTGTAGCTGCCAACCTTCTTGCCCTTGCACAAGAGCTGCTGCTCCAGGCTCTGCTGCTGCTGCTCTTGTCAGGGTGAGGGGCGGTGCTGGCTCAGCAGGCTGCAGTGCTGCTGTGCATGTGGGCAAGTAAAGCTGTGGCCCAGAGAAGAGGAGGTGGTGTCTTGCTTAATTCAGGAGAGCAAGGGGAGGATTTGGAGGACGAGTTCTGCACCCTGCTTGCTCCTGGGCGTTGGCGTAGCTGTTGAGTATGTGGAGTTATGAAGGTGTTGTAACAAACTTTCGTTTGAAGCAGCAGTTTGTATAAGGCATATAAAAAGTGGCCGACTGGGAATTGGTGCCGAGGTGGGGAGGGTGACACAGCAGCTTCCTGTGGGCATCAGGCTTATTAGGGTGAAGGAGTTCAGGTTCTTAACAACATCAAGTGACCTGTCCTGACTTGTGTTGCAGTGCACTGTAAATACAGAAAGTGGGGAGCCAGAAGATGACCTCACTCCAGAAGCCATCGAATATTGTCAAAAACTGGGCAGCATGGCTACAGCGGTCTCCGAAATCATAAGCAGCAAGGACAAGGCCATCTATGCAGCTATCCAGGGAGCAGTTTCAGAAGTCAACAAGAGAGCTGTCTCAAATGCTCAGAAAATCCAGAAGTGGGTCATCCTGGAGAAAGACTTTTCTGTCGGTGGTGGAGAGCTGGGTGAGTGGCAGGCGGGGGGGGGCACGGGGGGGGCCCCACCTTTGGGTGTTGAACAGGAAACAGAAGCAGAGCCTGGAACCTGCAGCCCTCCCGCTGCGGCTGCACCGTGTCACAGCCTCTGGGGGGGGAGGATGGGTTGTCCTGAACTTCCAGCTCCGCCTGACAGGACTGAGCTGAGCTGAGCGGTCCCTGGTGTTGCTGCCTGCTGCAGGATGGTTGTGCAGTTTGTATTCGTGGGGCAGTGGAGGTGTTACTCATCACAAACAGCGCTGAGACGTTGGTGTCGGTTCACGTGCTCTGAGTCCTCCAGGCTTGCTCCAACTCTGATATTGATCTGTGCCTCGAAATGACTCTCTCTGTAGCTCTGGCACCGTTAGAGCCCCGTGCTGTGTGTTCTCCACAGGCCCAACAATGAAACTGAAGAGACCAGCGGTGGCACAGAAGTACAAGGCCCTGATTGACGAGTTTTATGCAGACGCGAACACACCGACGACAACGGAGAACGCTCTTCGGCAGTGACGTGGCGTGGTAGGGAACTCTTCCCCGAGCGTGTGAGCGTGCTGCCAGCCCGGGCTCCCCACCACAGCCAGTGGCTTCTGCAGAAATAAATGAGGCTTGGCAACCACGCGGCCTTCCTGCAGTGCTTAGCTGTATACATCCGTGGGCCCTCTTACTGCAGCGTGCAGAGTGTGCTCACACCCAGTGTTCTCCTGTGTATGTTTTGGTGCAGAGAGATTCATGAATAGCTCTGCTTTGTATTTTCTTATTTTTATTTTTTTTTAATAAGGGCAGTGCATTTACCTTGTCGGTTCATAGTGTGTCTTTACCAAAGTTTTCTTTCCCCGAGCTGAATGTAAAGCAAATCAGGCTCTGCACTCTTCCTGCTGCATAAGGCAGAATTCCTTTCAGAGCAGTCTTTGTTTTTGTAGATGCACGTTTACCTGCATGCTGCTGACAGCTGAATTATTTTAAATCTTTTTACCCACAAACCATCATCTGTCAAGGCAGGCCGACGCTGTGTGACCGCACAGCCCTGCAAGTCTGTGTGGAACCTGGAGTTTACTGGGTTGGTTTGTGCAATACTTTGAGTCTGTTTCAGCTTCTTGAGCTATAAGGAAACCGTAAATTATATTGTTTAAGTAGTGTACGTGGACTAGATTGTTTTAACAGGCTGTGTACGTGTGTGTAACCGCTGTCTGTAGTCATACAACCATAGAAATGTTGTGTAGGTGGCACTCCAGAGCTGTGGGGCTGATGCATACAGAAGTTTAGAGGGGACAGGACGGGGAACAGAAGCTCCTCAGCGGTTCTGAGGCTTGTTCCCATCTGTCCCCTGCTCAGAGGGCCTTCGATCCCCTCAGCAAATGAAGGATTGCTTGTAAAATGGCTTATTTCAAACTAGAAATCTTTGATCTGGCAAGGAAGAAGTTGTGTGCTGGTTCTGGCTCTTGTTTCCCTGGACAAAGCGGGAGCAGCCGGAGCTGGCAGGTGCTTGGAGCGGAAGCAGCGACACCACTCAGTAATGCACAGAGCTCAAGCAAAGCGAGGGCTGCAAGTCCCTGGTTCTGTACCTGCAGTACTGGTTCGTATCAAATCCTGCAGGGGGGAAGAGAGCATTCGCAGTGCTCAGAACTGGGCACCTCAGGGAGGGTTTCATGCCTGAAACTGTATTTAATCTGGGCTCGCTGCCACAGCAAACAGCTCAGAAATGCCCCCAGCGCCTGCATGGAGTGTGGGCACTGCACCACGGGAGCAGCTGCTCTTCTTGTGCAACCGTGTTCTCAGCTGTGTGAACTGCAAGCGTCTCAGCTTTCAGAGAAATGCCTAATAAATGAACTGTGGTTCGTGTCTTAATGCTTCGCTAACTTTTGTGGAACGGGGCTCAACGCTGAGGTCAGGGTCCAAAGGTGAATACAGATCAGCTCTTCCTTCTCCGCCCTGGAGAGAAACTCGGTTCCACGCAGGAACCGTTCTGGATCATTTGTGAGCACGAGAATGCGCCCTCAGCAGCAGAGAGGGGCCCAGCACCGAGCACACAGCATGGGAATTAAGCACTCCAGCCAGGGAGGAATGCTCTGCCCTGCTGTGCTCAGCTCGACCCTGAGGGCATGGGCACAGCAGCACAGGGCTGGTTGTAAGGCTGAGCCCACAGCTGCTGCGTTTGGACTCGAAACGTGCAGGTAACCAGCCTGGCCGTGCCGGAGCAAGGCAATGAACAGAAAACCCTGCAAGTTCTACTTTTCCATCTTACTTTATTTCACTTTTTCTAGAAAATTCCTCCGTAGTTCCACAAATTTAACAAAAAGGTTTAAAATTCAGGACAAACAATCCTGTAATGTATTACAAACATGAGTATTTTTTTTTTCATCTTGAAGTTAGTCTTGGGCCAGCTGAACTTCTTACAGCTGAGAGCAGAATCCGATTCCCAACACCACTTTTAAAATCCTCAAGTGACAAAGGTATTTAATACCTCGGCCCTAGGCAGAAATACAATTAAACATCATCTAGGAGTTGAAGTACTTACATTTTTCTTTAGGAGTGCAAACTCATCTCTTTCAGTTTTTGATGGCTATTTTCACGCCCCCACGAAAGCAGCACCGAGCCGGGACACAGAAGCTCCAGCGTGTGACAGCTGAGAGCTGCAGAACCAGAGCAGCCTGGGTCCTCTGCTGGCAGAGAACGGGACGGGGCAAGCTCTGCAAGGGACGCCGAGACCTCTCACCATCAAACACCATCAGGATCTGACAATCTTTGTGGGTTGTTGCATCCGTTTCTCTGCTCGTTCTGACGCTGCGGCCGCACGCAGCAGGATGAGCTGGTGGCAGAGTCATTGCACTTCCATGTATTCAGCCCGACCGCAGCACAGCCAGTCGTGTCACCAACGCGTCCGCTGCTCCTCAGCCGGCGTCCTGGGAGCCAGCCAGCCTCACTACCTTTCCTTTTTTCTTTTTCCATAGCAAATGTCAGTAATCAAAGCCTCAAGGCTTAATACATACCAGACCAAGACAACAGGAAAACACTCCTGACCCCTCTTTTGCCCTTTAATACAAAGGCCAAGGACGAAGGAAAAGCTGCGTCCTGATCTTACCTCCAACACGACTCAATTGAAAGCAATTCTGAAAGCCCGCAGACTGCTCAGCACTCGCCCGTGCCTTTGGGAACCGGGGGAAGGACACAGAAGTAACCGAGCTCCGTCCGCTTTCCATGGAAAAACCGTTATGGCTACAAGTCAGTTTGGGGTATTTTTTTTCTTTTTTTTCCTTTTTTAAACAATGCAAGCTACTACACATCCTCGAAGACCTGAAGCAATGCTGACAGCAGCACTGCCACCTCCTTCCTATTGAACAATAATCCATCCATGCTCTCAAGAGTGACACAAGAACAAACACGTTATCCACAAATACCTGTACACGGCATGTTCAGAACAGCATCCAGCCAGCCTATAGAGAATCTACACAGGGAACTCGTTCATATGCAACTAGGAGGGGACACACGATGAGGCCCGAATTGGCCCATCCTTTGTTTGCAGTCATTCCTCCCGTGGTCCCCGACGCTACCACATACCCAAAAAACAACAACTCTGTAGAACAACTAAGTACTTGCAAGAAACCTTTTAGTAACAAATCAGCATGTGCACACAATGGAGGAGAACTATTGCTGGGGGAAACAATCCTATTCTGGGTTTTCAAGGAGATTATAAAGAGTCTAAAAAAATCCATGTGTAAAATACTTCTTATAAAAACCGAACAAAATTCCCATCAACGCTCATTAGACTTCACCGACAAAGTCGGTTCCAGGACAGGACGATGCCGCAGCTGTGGGCAGGAGCCCCGCGCTCTCCCAGGCTCAGAGCAGCCTGCCCTGTGCTCCTGGCCTCGCGGGCGGCAGCGTGACCACTCAGACCTTGATGTGCGAAGACTGACAGCGCCAGGACAGCGCGGCCGCAACGGCTGCGGGAGGAGATGGCCCCAGCGGGGAGAGGAGGCAAAGCCCTTGGGAAACCTCGGGCTTGGGCTGCCCATCACCACCGCTCTACTGCTTTAGGGACGGCAGCGTCGCGAGCCCGCCCCGCGCTGGGGTGCGAGTGCCACCAAGGTTGGGGTTGGGGCAGCTTCCTTTGTGCCACAGCCCCAACGGGGACCGGGAGGAGCTCGCACATCCCCACGCACCCAAAGCCAATCCACGGACGCTCATGGGCTGCTTCCACTGCAGCACATCCCACTGCCAGCAGCCGCAGCTCCTCTTCCTGCCGTCCTGCACCTCCTCGCTGTGCACGTGCACACAGGGTTTCTATCCAGGCTTGGCCTTGTCCATCGGGAAAGAAAACAGCTGAGATCGCTGTCGTGATAGGGTACGCACCTGGCATGAGCTTGATTATTTTTCTTTTTATATATATATGTATATACACACGCACGAGACACATGAAAGATGGTACAAAGACAAAATTAATGGGAATCGGGTCAACATGACCCAACTCAAACAAGCTTATCATCATATTGCCACTTCAGTTGATTAGTTGCAACATTTCCATGATAAAGAAAGGGGGAACCCCAAACAAGGGAACTGCAATTTCATCATGGAGAAGGGACAGCAAAGCCTGGAGCGACGCGGCTCCCGCGCACATGAGCTCACCGCGAGCAGAGGGCTCCTCAGGAGCTGCTCCCCTCACTGCCAGCAGCTCACCCAACATTTGGCAAAAGCTTACACACGAGGATCGGAAAACAAGGAGTAACTCTTCCGGAAAAAATACTGAAGGTCGGGAACGGGGGTGGAATGCAGCTTTGATAAGAGCTACAGGGCTTCCCCCGTACCCACACAGCATTCCGACAACACCTGGAGGTCTAGTTTAACTAGAAGGAACGAATGGTTCTGGATTAGTGTTTACTGCCACTTCTTGCACGGGTGCGAGGGGGAAGAGGGAGGAGGAAAGGATCCTGCTCTCACCTGGTGTTACATCAGTGTTGTCCAGGTGCGTCCCAAGATAAAATTCTCCCTTGTTTTGGTTTTCCCTAAGTACAGCCACTACTATAGGGGCCACTGTAAGGAGATTCCTCTTTGAGAACATAGAACAAAACCGATCACGTATTTTGGCAAAGTTATTCAACACTGACAAATGAAAAAAGACAACAGGTGAGTCCCTTCCGGAGCACACAACGCTTTGAAGATTGCTGTTCAGCGTCCACCCACTGAAAATCGTCCACAAGAGGCGTTTTAACAAACAAGTCAATCTTATTAAGCGCCCTTCCCCTGCCATAGCCATTAAAAAAAACAGAACAGAAAAACACACCCTTAAAATCATAAGACCCAACTAGGCCCTTCTTATACATACAGTACATACATATATATAATATATATATAAAATATACAGCTTACAGTTTCGTAGTCCTATTACAGTTAAAGCAGACTGAAAGGAGTGAGACTTTTGTTTAGGAGCTCAGATCAACAAACAAGACGTCTCAAAACCCCAGCGGGAGACAGCAGATCGGACAGGGCCTCTCCATGGAGCACGGCCCGTCCCTGCAGGGAGCGGGAGCGGAGCAAGGCCCCGCGTGGAACGAAGCCCTGCAGCAACGGAGCCAGACGCCAGCAGCGCTCTGTGTCCAGCCGCGACGCAACTCGCCAGCGATCGAAACCAGAATCCGTCCACATTCCTCCACGCCGGCCCAGCAAGAGCCCCGGAAGCCTCCTCTGCCCTCAGCCTCTCGGCTAGCTTTGTAAAAGCCAACGCTGCTTACGCGGCACGGACGCTTCTTCACAGAGCTGAAGGAAACCGGGCTCACTGGAGCGCTCTGCGGGCTGGTCCCGAGACTTGGTGAAGAAAACATCGCCCGCGCTTCTTCAGATGTCAGAGAGGCCTGAACACGTGTTCTTCAAACGCAGTTTCTTGAAGTAAAACCAGGCAGGCCGCGCTGCAGCTCGGCGCAACCGTTCTGTGTGCTCGACTCGGGACCCGTGCCCAAGCGGACTTAGGAAGCGAGGGAGGACAGACTCAGCAATATGGGTGCTTGTTTGAAGCCTACAAGAAAGTGCAGCTGGCTGTGCATTCATAGAGCATGGCTGTTCTCTAAGGCAGTGCTTCGGGTGAATCGAGAGAATAAGAAGGCCTAGTTCCATGGGTTCGTTTCCTGGTACCAATTAACGGGGATTTCTGGTTTCAAAAGCAGCCTGCTTCGAAGGCCGAGCGTCATGTCGCTACTGCTTCCAGGTAGCTCTGCAGCTTACGAACAGTTGTTTCATCCAGGGAGAAGAGGTCAAAGTCAAAGGTTGTGTTGGTAACGTTAAAATGCCCGGTTTCCTCAATGAGATTTACGATCTGTAAGGAAAGGAGATGAGCAACGACGTAGATAGAGCCCATAAGGATTAAGCACACCAGAAGGATTACAAAGCAACCCACCTCTCCTTTCTGCATCCCTTTAGAGAAGCCTCAGAGCCACGTCCCCCTCAACAAAACCAGCTCCTCCTGCACTAGCTCAGCCTGGGAAGTGACCTGGGCACGTTTCCTTTGACATTAGACAGCCCAGCTTTGGGACAGCTATCAGAGTGACAGAGGAGAGATGCACAAACCACACTTCCGTCCCTTTTCCAACAAAAGCAATGCATGCACATCTGTTTGGTTGTTTTTTTTTTCCTACAGATCTGCATTTAAAGTGAACCAGACCCTCTCAAGGAGAGGCAAGTGAAAGGCCAGGCATCACAGGGGTCCACCTGAGACCCTTGGACACGGGGTTTCCCAGAAAGCTGACAGATGATCTCTACCTGCTGCAGCACATTGCGCTCTCGTAGTGCCATTAGCCGCCTGTGAAGCTCCACTAATTCATCAGTGTAGGCCTGTAAAGGAGGCATGAACAGAAATAGTGACATACATGGCATGTTTGTATGGCTGCCAAAGTGATCAGAGGAACTCGAGGCCCTTGCAGACACGTTCCTATTCCCAGTTTTACCCTAAATTCCGTGCTGCCTCCTCTCCCCTGTTGAGCACTGGGAGACCACAGACTTCATACCAGTACAGAGGTCTGAACACCATCAGATGGGCTATTTCATGACACCATTAAAAACAACCCTGGTCAGAACCTGTGAGCTCAGAGGACCTCAGCACAGTGAGATGCACCTTGGTGAAGCTCAGTGCACGTTCTCCATCAGCAGGATGCACTAATAACTGCTCACTGCCTGAGGACAATGCTCGGAGACCAGCACTGCAGCTGAGCACCAGTGCAGAATGCCCTGTTCCCAGTTAGTTATACGTGCACCACAGTGGGGAACTCAGGATTGTCTACAGGCTCAGCATCATTTTCATTGTTCTTACATACAAGGGGCTGGTTGGCTGGATTTGTGTGTATTTTTTTTTTCTTTTTTTAATCTAAACACCACGGCCCGCTGGTGCTCACAGGGGATAGATTCTTCATTTCTAAAGCTGTCCCAGAGTTGCTTGTGTTTGTATCAGCAAAACTGAACTCATTTAAGGAACTGTACCAAGGCAGGAAAGAAAAAAAGCCGTGAGCCATGCCTTCCCCATAACACATCTACGCAGAGAAAAGCATTTCACCCACAGCACGGAGCACCATCCTTTCTGGGAGAGTTCATATCTTTATACAAGCACTGGCAGTTGTAAAAGCTGATGATATTTCAGGCGCTCTCCCTTTAATGGGTCTCAAGGGTGTCCCCTTCTATCTGCATTAAGTAGTCTAATAAAAGACACCATTACCTACAGAGCTGTTCTCAGATAAGCCATCTCAGCTACGATTAACGGTATTCAGTGGTAAAAGTTGTGCAGCTAGCAGATTAGCATCTCCAGCATCGCACTTAAACCAGCATTAAGCGTTCATCCTGTGAGCTGTTCTCCTGTTGGAAGCGTGTTAGAAAAGGGGAAGAGCCACAGGCTGATTAGCTTAAGGATCTCCACCATTAGACTAAGGAGAATGCTTGATTTATGGGGCAAAAAGAAATCACTGGGGGGAGAACTGCCTGGCCAGCTTGAGATTTGACTCTTTGCTTGCTAGTGAGCGTGCTTTGGGAGCATACACGCTGCTTGACCCTCCCTGGAGGCAAGAAAGAAGGGAGTTCCACTGAACAAACAAAGGATTCCACTAAAATAGCAAAGCAGAGCTCCAAAAAGGAAAAAAATAAACAACAATCAAATCTTTAATTTTTAAGATCAAAGACAGATGAAAACGCCTTTTAATGAAGAGGCGCTCACCGCTGCAGCAGCGGCCACTCGGGTGGTTCAGGCAAAGGGCAAGAAAATCAAACCACGTTAACATCTCGCACATGGAAAAGACACAGGGGGCTCTCTATGTAATACACACAGTTTCTGTAGTGCCCCTCTCCCACGTCTGTCCTTTCAACACCTGTTTACCATAGCACTCAGGCTGTTAGCCTGCCAACACAGAGCAATCTGAACCAGGCAGGCTGCCTCCAGGTATTTTCTACACAGCGGTACCACGAGCTGCAGACCTTCAAGCGTACCTTGTCATAGGTTCCCTTCTTCAGGATCTTCTCTGGCTTGTTACAGGACTCCGGGCTTTTTCTTCCAGATGCCTGAGGGCAGCACAAATCAACATCAGCGACCAAAATGAGTTCAGACAACGCGGTGCTTTAAGGGCCTGCATGCACAGCACTGTATCGAGGAACCACCTCGCCGATGCAGACAGGGAAATAGAGGAGCACTGGTGCTGCCCAGAGCTAGCAGCACGGCCTGAGCACGGAGCAGGGGCCAACGCTGGGGGGAAGCAGGTGCCATACCTTATTGTTTGCTGGGGGCAGTTTCTGAGCAGGGGGAGGCTCTCGACTCGGCAGGCAGGAGTCTGCACTGTTGTCACTGTCACTGTCACTAAGGCTCAGTCTGAAAAACAAGTAGCACAGAATTAGCATCAACAGGCAATGGGAAGCTTCACTAAGTCCGTGTGGTTTGGCTGAGAGCTAAGGAGAACAAACAATGCCCACTAATTCTGTTCCTTATCTCAGAACACTAAGCTGCCCAGGATGAACAGCCCATGTGTAATTCCCAAGCCCTCCTCTTCCACAGCCAGTCTCACCTTTGCCATCCTCCATTCTCTGGGCAGGCAAAGTAGGCAGCTTTGTTTTACACAGCAGAGCTCGCAGTTCGACTCTCCCATACTCTGGGAGATGGACATGCTCCCTCTGGCTGCCTTAGAACAACCGAGCAAGCAGCACCTGCTTTTCACAAACAGCAACTCCAAAAATCAGGGAGTACCTGCACGAGAGGCTTGCTAACACCTGCACTGAGAACTCAGGTAAAAAAATACATCTATATCTCATCTATTTGGTGTTTCTGTTACGTCATGACCTGTGAGATTTCCTCTTCAATCCCATTCTTCTCCTGCCCTACAGTTGCATCCTACTTTTGATGAGTTTGAAGAACTATGACCCATCCCCTTCACAGTATAAAAATTGTCCTTTAAAAAAAAAAATCTCCTTTCCTGTTTAGCTGACAATGGCAAAACACAGAGGGTTTTTCTGTTGTTGAACACAAGCATCGCTTGCAATCTGCAGCTGCTATCTCATCCAAGCATTTGGCTTCAAATATTCAGCCTAAGACTCCAGGTTTTGGCTACAGCAGCGCTTCCTGAGGGCGGGAGGACAAAATTCAACTATTTTCATTGACTAAGGCAGGAAGCAGCTGTTAACCAAGTCCCGTGGGAGCCGAGGAACCAACTGTCAGCATGCAGAAGACCTCCCCGTTCTGAAGCAGCGGCGCACGGCACGAGCGGCACACAGCACTCCTCTAATCTCTGCACATCAAAGCTGTCACACGCCGCTCCGCAGATCTGAGGGTGGCAATTAGGTGACTATTTGGAGGAGCTCGGTCACTAACACCTGCAAGCTCCACACGCTGCTTCGCAGCAGCTTCCTCTCTGAGCCCCCGCGATCTCTCCTTATCCGCTTCTGTTCTCACCCCGCTGCTTTCATCGGCACATCTGTTCAATTCGCCTCTTCTCCGTCACTCCCCCGTCACGCGCAACCCTATCGCTTTGATTCCTCCACACACAGGGCAAGCAAAAACACCGAACACGGAGGGCAAAGGGACAGCAGACATCCGTCAGGATTCGGTACCACCTGGAATCCCGGCTCACGGGGTTCGCTTTGACCGCTGCCTCCTCTCCCGAGGAGCTGTCGTCGTCGTCCGACTCCTCCGACTGCAGATCCTCCACCATGGAGCGCAGCGGGCCTGCAAAAAGGGGGGAGAAAGCACGTCAGCACCGCTCCACCCAAACCCTGCTGTACATCGGATTCGTTATCATTAACACCAAGCCAGATTTCTCGAGGGGACAACACCGGTGTTTTAATTTCGCAGAGAAAATGCTACAAACCAAAGCCGTGCTCTGGTCTCAAAGCTCAGGCGGAACTGGCAAACGTTACAACGCCTCGGCCCTCCCATTCTCTGCACTGAGAACAAAAGGACGCGCTTTTCCTGCACTGGTCGCTCAGTGGCAGCACCTGCAGTGCCACATTTACTGCTGCCACTGAGCCTGCCTCGCTCTGGGTCATGGGTGGAGGAACCAGGAGAAGGATCTGCTCTGCACTGGCAAAGTGATGAATGCCACAGCTGGAGTTCTCATGTGGCACTGGAGGAGAAATCCTGGCGATGCTATCGAGCAACACACACTGAGGCAGAAAGCGAAGTCAGCAGGGGAAAGAGCCCAAGCCTCATGGTAAACTGACTGCCAAAGCAGGAAGGATACTCGTTCATGATTACTATGAACGAGTAATTAGGACATTACTGTGACATTACTGCCTTCTGCTGAAGCATCGCAGCTTCAACACACAGTTCCATAGAAGAAACCACGTGAGCCTTACGGATGATGCTGGGGAAACGGGTCTGATTTTCCAGAGCCTTCCAGCTGTACGTGAGGGAGGCTGTAACGTGGTTAGTTCTGGCAACGCACCTTGGCTGTGGTTCTGAGACGGCTCAAAGTCGGAGTCAGAGCTGGAGTCGGAGCTGGAGCTGGAGTTGGAAGGGCTGGACTGGACAGACTTAACCCCCCATAAAAGGAAAGAAGAAAAAGAATCTTAATCCTTCTCATCCGGAGAATCGCGGAGCACAAAGCACAGCGTCGTACAGCACCGAACCACACAATGACAGAAAATACACAACACGCAAGGGGCCCAGAAACAACACTTGTGGCACCAGCAGCTCCCAGCAAAACCCTTCGTGCCGCTCACCTCGAAGGAAGTGATCGAGCAGCTGGCAGGCGCACACCCCGCTACGGTGCAAGGTTTTCCCCCAGATTTGTGTGGATCCCAACCCACCGACGCTGAGCACGGGAAGGGAGCTGTCCCACGTCACCCCAACACTGAAAAGCTACTCCAGCGTGTTACCATGTCCTCCAAACAGTTGTTTCTCCGCCGATCTGAGTGCCCCACTGCATTGTTTGCAGTTCATTCTGAAAGCGCAGCACGGCTAGCTCCTGTGAAACCGGCGCAGCAGCAGTGCCCCATCACACTCCCAGTGGGTGTGAATAAAGAGGAGCTCGAGCCACCGCTGCTACCGACAGCACCCAGCAACAAAGCATTAACACCACGCCAAGCTTCCAAGCACAAGGCCGGGACCTGCAGAGCCTCCCCGTGCTCGAGCACCGAGGGCCACGAGGTGGCAGTGGAGGCAAACAAACAACTGCTTCCTCCCCAGCAGCAGCCACTGCAGCAATAACCTCACAGGGTTTTTGTCTCTCACTGCAATCGGGTATAAAGATTCCGGACTTACTGTGCCGCCCCTCTGGTTTCGTTCCTTTTGGGAGTAACTCCTTGGAAACTTGACATTTCCATTTCGTTGCACCGTTCTGGAAAATCCACCTATTATTTCTGCTACCAAATCCTGACGTTAGAGATAACCCTCACGTCCCCACTGGTGGATGAGCTTTGTCACAGAAAATGTGAATGCTCTCAGAACGATACCTCAACGGGCAGGGGCACGGCAGCAGCTCCAGGCACTAGTAAGTAAAAGCAGCAGCAGGATTTCCATCCCTGCTGCCCTTTCCCTGTAGTTTCTCACCCAAAGATTCGAGCTGCGTTTGCTCAGCTCTAAGGAAGGAAAATGAATGGATGGGGGACATCAAAAACGGGCATCAGCCTTGTCAGCTGTCTGGTAGCAAAGCAGAATCATTTAATGCTGGCATCTGAAGCAGCGACACATCACAGCCTTCTTTGTTCAGAAAAACAAAGTGAAAAGCACTGTTTTCAAGGTGAGAGAACACAGCGCTCGTGTCTTACCCTCAGATTCCATCCCATCACCTTCCTTCCTGCTAACCTAGCAGCTGTTCCCCTGACGTTACCCACTAGGACTGGAGAAGCAGCAGGCAGGAACTGGGCAGCCCCTTCCCTCCTCCTGCCTTACCGTGCTCACCGTGTCAGGGCAGAGCCCATGCCAGCCAAGGGAAGAAGCAATCCTGCTCCCACGTCTCGGCCTCTCCCTTTTTGTCAGCACCAGCATTTAGGGAGCCAAGCATGAGGCCACGTCAGGGAACCAGTCTTGACGGACAAAATCAAAGGCACAACCAACTTTCAGCAGGGCTGAAATGGAAGGAGGGACTCCTCCAGCCCGCTGCAGTCACACGAGCTCGCATGCCAGCAGCACAAATGAGAGCAGGGCTGTTCCTTTCAGCAGCAGGCTGCAAAGATGTCAGCTGGGAGCAGTGAGGAGCCGCAGCCTCAGAGCACGTTGCACAATGCGTTGGCTTGGGCAGCAAAGCTGATTTAAGAGTTTCCGGGCCCCGGTCCACCTCCAGCTGCTCGTTCACTTTAGTGATGTGGCTTACCACACAGATCCACAAACAGCTGTACCAGCACAAACCACGGAGCATGGAACCGCGGCGTTGGGAGCAAAAAGAGCCCCCCAGGATGGAAAAAGAACTCCAGCAGCTTCTCTCTGCCGATGCCAATGCATTATGCAGTTAGATCCCCCAGCTTCGAGTTCCACAGAAACCCAAGCTGGTCCGACTGGCAGCTGCCACGCTTCGCCCTCCAGCTCCCTGAGCATTCCTCTGCTCCTGGGCTCGCGCTCCAAGGGCTCTGCAAAGCATCCAGCAGACACCAGAGCTGGTGCAGGGGAGGACAGGCGCACGCGAGGCGCGGTGGGGACAGGGCAGGGCTGCAGCAGACACCGTGGAACCACAAGCACGGTCTGTGGCTTCACGGAGCAGTCGTAACACCACTATCAGCTTACAGCTGTGGGCTGAGCCCCAAGGGATGACACCTAAGAAATAACCAAGTACAAAACTCCCAGGGCTCGGAGGTCAGCAGAGACAAAAGCTTGCAGAGAGGGCCACGTATCTTGTGCAGAGATGAGGGGCTTGCTACGCACCCGTGCACTTCAGGTACAAAGCTTTAAGTGGAGAGAAGCAGTTTCTTTCTAACCCCCAACGTTCACGCTTTATCTGGAAAAATCCTCACACACCATCTTCAGTGAGCACTTCCCTAACACCCTCCTCTACTGGAAATTTCCCACGAAGACACGTCCCCAAACAAACACATCCATACTTACTGCACCACGGCGCTGATTAAACCACAGCGCAAAGCATCCCCAGCAAATTCACTCGAGTAAAACCGACCGAAAGCAGCAAGCAGTTCCAAAACCCACGTGACGTGAACCCGTGAATCCCAGCACAAGATACACAGCTTCTTTATAGCAAATAACGAGCACACGAGAGAAGCAGCCCGTGTGCACCTGGGTTGTGTCTTTCCCCTCCCGTTTTTTTTTTTGCCTTCTTTGGGAAAACAATTTTCAGAAGACAGAGGGTGAGGAATGTCCTTAGTGGTAAGGAGGAAAAAAAAAAAAATATTTAGACAGCTTTTTAAAATGGGAGTAGAATAACGTAATTTGGTTTGTTTTACAACACAGCTTATTTAGATTTAATGGCACGTGGTTGTGTTTTGAGCTTTGGCCAGTAACATTGCTTACATGCTATGGGAGGAATAGAGGTCTTTACATTTTTTTTTTTTTACACTGTTTCTGAAAAGAAAAAAGCAGAAGTGAAATTATTCGCTCCACGGATGAATGAAGATCAAATTCAAAAGCATTTCATTCTGCAAAGGGACCGGCCCGTACTCACCTCTGACTTGAAAGAAGCCTCATCCTCCGAATTTGACTCCTCCATTTCCACAGGCTTTTTGATCTCCTTGGCCTCGCTTTCGGATTTTACCTTTTCCACTTTGGCATTCATCTTCTCCTTGGTTTGTTTCTTCTCCGGATACGAGGAAGACGAGGTTCTGGGAGACGTCCCCAGAATGTTCTTCACCCCTTTGGAGCTGCTCTTTTTTTGTTTTTTGGCACTAGGCTTTGGTGACTCCACGTTGGAGGGCCTCTTGCTGGAAGACTTGAGCTCCGGCTGCGGCCCACCCTTCGGAGAGGTGTTCTCCAGTTTGCTCTCCTTCACGGCCAGTTTTGGTTCCTTGAAAGCAGCTTTCGGAGGCGCCTTCTCCTCCTTAGGCAGTTTGTTCTCAGTTGGTTTTCTGGAGGAGTCCTTCAAAGGTTTGTTTTGTTCTCTTTCAAGCTCTTTGGAGGAGTTTTTGCTCTCAGAGTCTTTCCTTGGCCTCTCTCTGTGCTCCTTGGTTACTTTGTGTGGCTTGGATGCCTTGCTGCTTTCCTTGTTGGCATCCTAAGATTTAGCAACAGAAATATGCAAGCTTGGTATGAAACTGACATTCTGCACGGAATAAAAACACGTTCTCATGTATCACACTAAAGCATTTGTTTCATGTAGACACACACCCACTGATACCAAATGTACTCATCAACATCTGAGGCAGATATTCAAGCTGCCCTCCAGTTTTTGGGCAGAAATTGGCAGCAGACACTTAAACATCTGATGAAACATTTCGCCAACACCTGATCCTTTCCATGGCCTGTAAAAGGACGACACTAACTCCGAGTTAATCTGCAGGGTTAACATCTGAGGGCAGCTCCAAGGGCAATGTGGAAGAGGAGCAGGAGCCTTACAGGCTGTAGCTACTGGCAGTTCTCACCAGAGCTGGTGTCTGTCCTGGTTTTATGGTTTTTGTTATTGGCATTCCACATTATAACATCGTGTAGTAGAGCACTGGGAGTTAAAGAGTTCATGCTCCAGTCCCATGGATTGTTGATAGTTTGGGTATAACTGTCTCAGAAGAGAAGAACTACATCTCCCATAGGACTGTCCACTCTCCTGTTTCCATTTTCCATTCAGAGGGAAAGACAAAACTCCTCACAATCCCAAGCTGTCCCTCTTTCCCCTTCCTGCTCATCTCTGCAGTGCGTGCTCCCTAGCCATGCCACCTTCAGCATCAGATTAAGGCCTTCAGCTTTTGGATGCTCTCTCATTTTATTTCATTTATTAGCCTCAATTCCAATTACATTGTATTATAGTGTGTTATCTTGCATTCCGATATCATATTTCACTAATTAACTTTCCTCCTCAGATCGCTGCTGCTGGTTTGTTTTCAGGCCCATCTCCCTGCCCCTTCCCCTTTTCCCCCTTCCCTGGAGGTGTGGGTCCCCCCCCCCCATTAGTGACAGAACCGGGCCAAACCAGCCCATAAACCACTGACAGTGTCAGAGCCCTTAATTTCTCTTTTGTCTTCCTGACCAAAATTCCACCAGCCACTAACAGCTAAGTCATCTTTATTCTGCTTCATAACGTCAGCATCAGAAGGCGTGCTCCAAGTGCCAGGAGTGCTCACAGCCTCGAGGAAAGCAGGTATCAGAACTGTGTTACCCCACAGAATGGATTGCTGTTCATATCTGGGACTGATCACGCTGATACGGAGCACGTAACCAGGCTCAAAGCACGCAGCCCACGGAGTGATTCTCCTGTGTAAAGCAGCCTTACTGCACAAGTGAAAAAGAAAGCGTAAGCTTCTGCTGAAGCCACAGGAGCTGATACTCTGATTCAGATACTGCTGAGGCAAATGCTGAGTCCTGGAATCACTAGCTTGACCAAACACGGCACATTTTATGCTTTTTACACCACTATGCCAAGTAGTTGGAATGACAGAGCAAGTGCTGGCTGCCTGCTCAGCCCAGTACGAGACTGAAAGCCCACAGACTGACACAGCTGACAGTGAGAGAGCCACACAGCTCATCTGCAGCATTAAGGACAACTCAAAACGACCAGGAAACATTCAATGCAACTTAATCTGCTTCTGCACCTCACTAGGAAGATACAGCTCACCAACACTTCCCTGTCTTGGGTATTGAATTTATCTTTTTTCCCCAAAACTTCTCTTCAGATAAACCTACCAAATCATAAAGAGGCTTCCTAAGTGCAGAGGGCAAGGAGTGATGCAGCTGACACTGTAGGTTGCAGTCCATTAACCGGTTTGGGACTGAGTGACACATTTATGTACAAATTTCCCAAGCTGTCTTCACTGCATTACTCTGCTATTAAATAATACTAAGAAAAAAAAGTCTGAACTCTTTGACGGACGTTCATATTTCAAGCTTACAGAGGGTGACAACTTCTGTCACTGATGACTCCATCTCCTTTTAATCACTGGGAACATGGCGTCACACCAGGCACCATGGAGGAAATCACCTCTGTCCCAGTGCAACCAGGACGAGCTCTCACTAGGAAAAAGCTGCAGCTGAAAGAGAACAATACAGATCACCCCAGGACTGAGCTACAGGGCACAAGGAAAAACCTTTCAGAACCAGAACGAGCTGGAAACAGCTGCTTGACAAACTCTTATTAGCAGAGCTGTGACAGACTTCACCTCACGCAAACAAAAGCAGGTTTCACTGACCTTTGACCCATGGGATGGCTTGGTCTTCTTGGGATCAGAGAAGGCAGAGAGTGGGATTGTGGGCAACATGGGATAATCGGGACTTGGCCTTGAAACAGTTTCTGCTCCCTCTGGCATTACCATCACCTAGTAGTAAAGAAGAGGAAAAACAGGGGTGAGCAAAGCTGAGCAGCCTGTTAACACGGGATTGTACTAAGTCACTTGCCCAGTCAACACACTGCTGTTCATCTTTCCAATGCTTATTTCTTCCACCTTAGAGACTCTGTAGAAGTTCTTGTTTAGGCAGTTCCAGATGCTGTCTCAAGGCAACTCTTGAAATATCAAGAATTACAATCACAAAATGCAATATCAAGCACCTTTCTTAAAGGGAGCTCCTCTGTTCTGAGCATGAGCAGGCAACAAAGCTCTGGACAAAAACTTTGCATTCTGCTGCAAATGCTCTTACTTTGCAAACAGGGATCAAGGGAAACGGGGAAGGAAGGAGCAAGGCTCCACTCATTAATGAACAAACACACACACACACACCAGTAGAACCCAGGTATCTCCCCTGACAGGACCTTAAGACCAAGTGCTGACCTCCACGAAACAACTTTCCTTCTTATCTCCTCTATGTTCTGTCACAGTAATCCCATGGAAAAGCTCTATCAAAAGCAATTCTCTGACGAAACCCCCTAATACTTAAGGAATGTGCTGTCAAAAATCCTAGAAAGCAAATTACTTTCTAGCCACCCTCTGGCTGATAAAGGCACGTTCTTCGTGCTAATGCAGAAAAGCACTGGTATGCTGAGGAAGAGCTGGACAGCCTGGAATACTTGCTACTCCTGAGATAAGTTACTGAAACTTCCACATATATATTACACATCAATTTAATTCTTCAGGCTAGAAAGATGCTTTTCCAAAGAAAACTTGGCCAGCCAGGAAGACCATCCTGAATCAAGTCCTTAAAGAAACCAGAATTACACATTCTTATACACGGGGGTGTCTCAGGACAGCCATGACAACCCCTGTGTTTTAAAACTTCCTGCACCACGTGGCTGGCTGGCACTCATTTCCCTATTTCAGGATCATTTCTTTAGTCTATCACTGCATATTAATTTCCCAGAAGTAACAGTTTATCCAACAACTGTATGCTGGAACTCACATCCTTATTGTGCCTTCAGCAGGACAGCTTTTCTTTTTTTTTTTGCCTTCCTCCCACACCCACTTTTCCTCTAAGTACAAGTATTTTCCACTAAGTTTTTATTAGCAAAGTCACAAGCAGCCAAACCCAGCGTCAGAGGACACTCACTGACCAAGCAATGCTCTTTACTAAGCTTTCCTGTGGCCGGGATGAGTAGGAATACACTGGGAGCCTCTCTCTTCCTTGAGCTCTTCTATACAGATGCATCTCGTGATACTGGAAGGTCACAGCGAACCCTGCCCGCCCCACAGGCAGCACACAGCATCCACAGATGGCCACTTCCAGAGGGGGGCTTCGCTGCCCTGACGTTAACGGTCACATTTTAATTGAAAATAAAGCACCACTCATCACACAAGCTCCTGCTTCCAGCACTGTGCTCACGTCACCAGCAGTGAAAGCTGGCGGGGTCCTTTAAACAAATGCAGGGAGCTGCAGCTTACTGGGCCGCGTGCAAGGAGAAAGAAACCTCAGAACAAAACCAACCCCCCCCAGGTTTTAACAGCAGCCCTTCAGCTCTCGCTCCCCCTGGCACTTACCCCTCCAGCCTTAATAAGCTTGCGTCTGAATTCCTTGGTGGGGTTGTTGAAAGTCAGTTTCTCACAACGGAGGTGGTTCACCGGTGGATTTCCCTCCAAGTTTAAAAACAGGTCGTACGTGAAACAAACCTTCTTCGGCTCCTCCTAAAAACAAGACAGACTTTGGGAAAGAGGAAGACGCTTGGCAAGCAGCCTGAGTCAGAGGATGCAGACAGTCACTCCGGAGAATCCCAAATAAACCACCGAATAAGTGCTGCATTCATCCTTCTTCATCATGAGATCAGAGCACTTTCCAAGGCTGGAAAATAAACAGCTTGTACCTCAGAGCTGCCATACCTTCCAGCAGCAGCTCGGGCATTGCTTTGTGCTGCAAAAGAAACGCACGGAGGAGGACACCGACTGCAACGGGCTGTTCAAAGGCATTAAGTCATTCCAGGAAAGCAAATTCACAACTTTTATCCACTACTCTGCTTTTAATCAAATTCAGATCCCAGCTCCTCGGGGAAGCAATTGAACTGTGACTATCGGTATCAAAAAAACCCGTAAGCCTTTATTTATTTAGAGAGGAGAACTTCTGAACTTGCAGGATCTCCGCGGCTACGGAGGAAAGATGAAACACAATGGTGAAAGGATGACTCAGCCCCGCTCAGCGTGCACGCTGCAGGAGCTGCATGGGACGCTGCTACTCGGGGCTTGGGAACTTTCCCAGGGCACTTCCACTGCAGCAACCCCGAGCTGTACGCACGCAGGGATCGTCTGCACCTCGCTGGTTCTGCTCCACCTGCAGCAGAAGCACAAACCGAGCGCTGGCCGCACGCAACCCAGGAATCCCTTTGCTCCCCTCGCCCCCCAATGCCCAACGTTTTGTGCTGCTTTCCGCACTGCACAACAGCCATGTGCCATTCCCCGGCGTCATCCTGCATCCTGCATTTCGAGATGAAAACTCCACGGTGGCAAAATCGACTCTCCTGTTACAGCACATTCGGTATTTACATGAATGCATCCCATATGCCCCATTCAATGCGCAACATCGAGCAGCTGCACAGCAGTCTTCTCCACAATTCATATCCAGCAGCTTGATTTCCTGGTGTAGTTGCATTGTTGTATGGGAACAGATGCCGCAGGCTTCCAGCCCGAGCCATTAGATTTGCTGAAAATAGGTTGAAGCAACAAACAGCTTCAGACCACACTGATTCCTGCTGCTTGCTTAGGGGATGCCGGCGTCGCTAAATAAGCCATTGCTTGTACAAACTATCCTCCTAATAATGGAAAGTGCTGCCACCACACCTGGTTTACATCAAAGTCAGCACTGTAAGCCCACCTGGGAGGTGAGGTCTCCCCACACAGGGCAAGGCAGACATCTAAAAGCAGCCACACGCAATAAAAAAGTCTCAAATTAACAAATAAGAGCATGCTACCGACACCAGGGTCTGCAGAACGTCTCCTGGAAAAGTCCTGCACGGCTCGCTCCTACTTGAAAGCGTTCAGCGTCTGCTAACGCATACGAATGGGAAGAAAAACCCCTCGTCATTTTCTTCTTTGCAACAAGGGCTGTTCTCATTAACCAAACCATTAGCGAGCTCGGCATGTGCGTGCTCACGCCGGAGTTAAAACAGCAGCTGCAGAGGGTCCCTCAAAGTCTAATAAACTTAAATGAAGGATGAACAGTAATCCAAATGTGGCCTAGGAATTGTTTCTGAAACGCTCTTCCCAGTTTACAACACGGAATCAATTGCTCTCGGATGCATTAGCAAGAGCAGGCTTCGGTCAGAGGCCCTTATGGCACACGAGCAGAGGCTGCTTTATCATTTGCCCCTTTGCTTTCAGAGCAGGAGAAAAAAAAATAGAAGACTCACTTCCCTTTTATCTCAGGTATTCCATTTTTCTCCACGCAGGCTCTCAGAGAACTTCCCAAATATTTACCAGATCTCTGATTAATTTCCTTTCCCACCCCCCCTTACCTTTTTTTTTTTTTTTTGTAAAATTAAGACAGCTTTAAAACGCTGCTTTCTCCAACTCTCAGCTGATGACCCATCTGGGAACCAAGTCCTAGCCAAGTACCCCCGTCATTAAAGTACCCTTTGTATCGGCTCAGGACATCAGAAGACCTCATCCAAGTGAATAGTTGAGCTTATAGCGCTCCTAAAAGGAGGAGTACAAAAGTCTCAAAGCTAAAAGCTGCAAATAAACACCCTTTACTGCCTTCACTGCCTGCTAATGATTACAGCTCAGGGCACTCCAAAGCTTCACCCATCCGGTCTTCCCTAAAAGGTTCTCCCCTCTAAACAACCGTTAAGGGGGAGGGGGGGGACGGGAAGAAAGAAAGAAGAAAGCCATGGAAAACCTCTCTCAATTGCCACGGACCCACATATCCTCTAACAGAAAGCCACACTCTGGAATCTTTCTGAATAAGATGCTGGGATTTACACATTCTCCAGGCAGGGAGTTTTCACACCGCAGCACCGCTTATCTACTGACTGAGCAGCATCCATAGAGGAGAGCCAAGCTCTGCTCTGAGAGGATTCCACCTTCCCACATTCGAGCCTTGCTGCTGCTGAGCAAAACTAAAACAGAGAGCCACTTATTGGGGGTATTTTCCTTCCGTCTGAGAAAAACCGTAAGCCCTACTTCCAAGAAAGGCTTTAGAAAGGATAGATCACATCAATTTATAATCAGCAGGTGTTGCTGCTATTCAGATTCAAACCCAACGCCGGATTTGGACACAAGGTTGGATGGAACAGTTTGGATCTGAAGCGGTTAACCTGCTGCAGGATGTCCCAGCACGGCAGGTGGAGCTGGGGTTCCTATCTGCCCCTTAAACCTCAGCTGTGAGAGGCAAAGCAGGCAGGTGTGCCACCACACTAGGGCTCAGCCGCTGCCAAACCCCCTGCACGTGTGAGCTCTGCCTGCCCCACCACCGGCCCCCAAACCTGAGCACGTTGTGCTTTATTTGCACCACTTCCAGCTTCCAGGCTGCGCTGACAGCTGCTGCAGTTCTGAGCGGCGGAGTTGCTCTGTTTTTCTTTCGAGTTCTGAAGCAATGGGTTAAAGTTCTTCTGGCGCCGTTCGTAAGAGCAGGGATTTTTCAAAGTCTTTTGTTAAAATTTCCTGGTCCTGTTTTCAAGGCAGGGTGTGCCCTTTGCCACTTCACACAAATCAAAAGAATTTCACTGGTAGCGTGCGCGTCGAGCTCATAAATCACTTTTAGAAAGCCATAAAACAAAATTATCTACAAAAATCTAGCACACCAAGGAAGCAGCCTCATGGTTATTCAGTAACCATCGCATCCAGCAGCACTTCCCTTCTGCCACGGCTCCGGCCCCACGGGGCCATTTACCCCTGCCCGCTTTGTAACCGAGCCCTGCAGAGTCGAGCCCTGCTTCCACACCCACCCCAACCCCGGGACTGCCCCGCGTCCTGCTGCAGACACGGCACTTAAAGTGAATGGGGCAATAGACGCTTTTAAAGTGAGCAGCCCTAAGTTACACCCCGCTGACAAGCTCACGGGGCACCCTGATCTTTGCTGCGATTCCATCGGGTTTAGCAAACGAACCGAAGAGCATTTGGCAGCTCCCATTCGAAGCGTTTTGCTTTCTCTGAACGTTAGGGAAACAGTCTCTCTTGCTCAAACAGCAGCATTCCATCCTCTCTCTCCCAAACCCACCATCCGATGCTGGCTGCTGCTCCACAACGCTCCCCTGCCAGGCACTGCCTGCCACCTCTCCATCAGATGCAGACACAGCCATGCACCAAGCACCAGCTGCAGACACAGCACAGGTCTTTCAGCCAGGGCAGAGGGAAGGACGGATAGGGATCGTGTGCGTGGATTTAGGACAGAAAGAAGTAAAAAAAAAAAATAGACTCACTGCTCAGCAGCACACAAAGCGCTGCGGGTTTGGTAGGTCAGGTCACACAGGACAGGCCTCAACAACGTGAGCAACAAACGCCTGCACTCGCAGCACGGACAGCGTCCAAGTTTTACTCCCTGCACAACTTCCAAAGCGGCGAGCAAACAGCGCCAGGTGAAACGCAGCCTGCTGCCCTCAGAGCTGCACAGAGCCTGCCCAGGAACACCGCGATCTGCTGGGCAGAACCAAACACCCTGCATTGATACAGACCTTCCAGCACCTTCCTTAGGGGCACTTCCCCAGCTAACACGGCTCATCCTCAGCTCCAGGTGCTCTTTGCTCACCCCTCCTGCTGCACACACCCACACGCAGCGTTTTCACCGAGTTCCTACTTGAAAGACAGGATTCAATCCTTTTTGCGTGCATTTATGCAGCACTTCCATAACTCCTGCAGAAAGGGGGAAAATGTACACGTTATTGGGAACCTCACTGGAAGAATCATACTGATTTCCCTGCTTTCCTCACATCCCTGCCTTTTTCGAATAGAAAAAGCCTACACTGCACGTACTGCACTGCGTGAATACTGGAAGCCTTTTATCTCTTGTAATGAAATTGGGAGGAAGTGTCTTAATACAACATCTTGTCCACGCTGCATTAGAACAGCCTGCCTTGGATCAGAATAACACGAAGGTACAGAACTGACCTATTTCACTAGGATGCAAATATGTAACTGAAGCTGAAGTTACACCTGTACTACAGCCTCCAGATTTAAGTGCATGCCACTGTAAGACACGGATCTGGAGACAACGATGCCAAGAAAGAAGAATCAGGACTGTTGAAACGGGGTGGGGAAGAGTATTAGAAAAACAGCACCGCGTTTGTTGTACCCAGTTTGTATTGATTCAGGCACCAGAAGCCACTTGCAGCGGCCCTCGTTACAGGAAGGAACACAAAGGACTTAAAAATAGAAATAACATTCTAACAGTTTCAGTCCAAAAAATTCCCAGATGATCCAGGATCATTAGTCAAGGGTGTTTCCAGAAGCTTTATTATTTAACCCGCTGAGCTCCTGACATTTATTGTTCAGGTTCAGCTGCGGGGCTACAGCTGGCCAGCAGCACCCAGCGGGACCCCAGAGCTCCAGCATCGGCTCCTGGGGCTCCCCAGGATTCAGACACGAGCTCCCCACGCTCACAGCAATACCCAAAATGTGTATATTCTGTCAGAGTATACATTCTGTCAGAGTATACATTCATGTATATTCTGTGAGACAGGGGGCACGACTGAGAAAACACCTCATGAAGAACTCAATGACAGCACAGGACAAGCGCGTGCCAACGAGGCATAGGCATAACTTTACATAGGACAAGAGCTGGCTCCTGAGTCTTTCTTAATGCTCTGTTGGCACTTCCCTGTCTGATGGGCATTGGCTCTCTCCCCGAGAGCGCTGCCTGCCTGCTCCAAACAGGCACAGTGAGGCCTCTGCCCCACAGGAGCTGGTGGGCAGCTTTATGCAGACTTGCCTAAAAAAAAAAAAAATCCCTGATGAGGTTCATTAAAAACACACTGAAGCCATTCTCAGTAAAGCAGTTCCTTAGCGGGGAGCAGGCCCACCTTCATCGGCCAAAGCAAAGAGCACGCTGGCTCTGACCACCACTATTTATCATCCCAGTAACAAATTAGAACAGAGAAAGGAAACTTCAGCTGGGGAAAAGAGTTCCAGCCAGCCATGGCAAAGATCAGCCTTCCAAGATTACTTCACTTCCACTTCAAATCCTTTCTCCTCTCACCTTTACAAAGCTAAACACGCATCAATAAAGAAATCCCAAAGCCTTTACAGCTCTTGTTTCAACCCAGAGGATACACTTCAATCAACAAAAACGTGCCAGAATGCAGGGAGCATATGGCCACAAAGAACCACCCCACTCATCCCGAGCAGCCATCTCCAAAACTGCGGTTTTATCTCATCCCCAAATTAATCCATAATATCCTCTTGAAAAGACTTATTCAAGGATGAGTCCCAAATGCTGTAAAATGCTGTCATCAATTCAGAACAATATATGCTCCCCACGTAACAGCTGATCCCCACCAGTGTCAACAGGTTCACAGAGATCAGAGTGAACATATGGTCGTTAAGTAGTAAATACTTATTTATTTGGTACTTGAATGTCACATTCTTCAATGAAGGAGAAAATAAGACTGTGTTCTAAGCCTTCACCATTCATCCTTCTCTTCTTTCCCACGTTATTTCTACTGTATCCCAGCCTTTGCATTTCTGTCTTGGCAGCAGTATTCTCCTCTTACATTTCCTTGATCCCCAGCCACTGAAAATATTCACAGGACTCTTCGTATTTGGGACGGTCTCAGCACTGGGCAGCAGATGAGCCCAATTCTCCTCAGTGGGCAGCTTCTGAATTGCCAGCATCCACATGGACCAAGCTTATCCCCCAAACGGGCATAGAACATAACACTTGCTGACGTCAGGATGGAAAAATCACTGCTAAGCAATAAAAGCAAATTTTAAAAGACTTCAGCATAGCTCATAGTTTTCAAGCTCAAGGCTGAGCCTGGAAACACGTCTCTGCTCCAGTGATGTACTGGAAGATTGCAGCTGCCACGTTCTTCCTCAAACACTGCTGGCAGAAGCCCTTAATTAGTCAATTAAACAACTTAAAGCAGAAAAGAACTTCACCATGCACGCACCTTTGCTGTGTTTTTGACGAGCATTTCAAGGATTTTAAAATAATTTCACAACTAACTCTGTTTTCCTACCTATTTTTCATGCTTCTGAAGACTGAAATGCCAAAAGCCGACCACCTTCTCCCAAATTAACTGCTACTTCCATTGTTTCCCCCAAGAACAGAGGCCACTATTTCCCTTATATACAAAAGCCATCACATCCCTGATGCTACAAAGAACAACCATGTGGTGACGTGTTAATAGCAGCAGTGAGAAGAGATGATCCTGGTGGGTGCTAAACCAAGTTATGTTTAGAAGAGCTGCTGGTCCCGTGTTCTGTGAGGAACACATAAGGAATGGAGAGAAAGGGAGCGTACAGATGGAGACAGTGCCAACAAGTGCACCTACAAAGAGACACAGGGGAGGCAGAAATGAGAGGGAAGGATCTGAGAAGTGAAAGAAAGCCACTGGAGACATGCATGAGAAAAGAGCGGGTGAAAAAAAGGAAGAGGAAAAAAAGTAGAACAAAGCACCTCACCCATCACGACCAATACAAGCAATTAGCATAGGGAAGCTCACGTGTTTCGGTCAGGGATGGAAAGGCAGATTCTGAACCTGAACCGAGCCAACGTCAAACGCAGGCAAAGAGTTTCCTGATTGCAACCAAAACCTCGGAGAAGCCAACAGAAGTCAAACTGCTTCTCAGCTTTCAAGATGGGGGCATTTGTTGGTGTTCCTTTCTGTTTGCTTTCTGGCTTTGTGCATTCAAGTCAGTTTGCAGTGCTTAGCAAAAGAGCTGTTCCATCCACAGCTTTCAACCCCTACCCTTGAGCTGCCACTTCACATCCTTGAGGCCTACCCCACGTGCCCAAAGGCAAAGAACTCTTGCAGCAGTTCCTCAGGCTCATTATTTGGCATATTACTAACTCGGACTGAAAGTAAGGCAAATCAATGTGGCAAGTGAAAAAAAAAAAAGCCTAAAATGTTGATTATTTAAATGTGCCAGCACCAGGAGAACAGAAGTGTGCTCAGTTAGGTTAAGAAGGAAACGATGGCCACATTTGTGGGAGGTACACAAGAAAAGACACTGAAGCTAAATAGAATCAGGTCACAATAAATGGCCCCCTGCACACACAACCCGGGGTAATGGCTTGTGCTTAGAGCTGAAGGGAGAGCACACGTTACTGCGAGGTGGCTTCAAGCTTTAAAGTTTCATTTATCTAAGTTCCCTCCCAGGAATAATAAGCAGAACGTTTTTCCCTCCCCCTTCCCCCCCCCCCTTTCTTTTTTGAAGTAGTAATCAAAACCAGAAAGATTCCGTATCCGTGCTTAACAAAACAATTCAACTGAAACTGAGTTCATACAAATGCAAGTGTCCAAATCTCTGTTTTCATAACCTTCTTCAAGCCGTGTAGCACGTGACCTCTGTGGTAAGACTTAAAGCAAGTAATAAATCCCAAATTTTAACACTCATTTGTTGGCAATGCATCTTAAGATTTAAAATGTTTTGTGTTTTCGTTTTTGGAAGAGTGCTGAATCAAAATGACAATATTTTTAACACAGCTTTAAATACCTGTTCCACAAACGCAAAGCTTCATCTTGGGCCCATATAAATTTTATACCTATACAGATAGTTAAAAAAAAAAAACCCTGCAAAACATTAATTAATTTTTAAATAGACTGCCAGCCAACACAGCGATTCCAAATGTTTCTAATCGGTGTTTTACACTGATTTACTTACACATTTGCAAAACATATTTTAAACTGGTTTAATGTTATCCACGGTAAGAAGGTTGCCACAAGTGGCACAATCTCAGCTCAGGATCTCCAGGGCCATCACGCTGTCCTGATATCACCTTTCCATACAATCCCATTTCTGCCAAAAGCTTTCTTTTGAAGTCTGGCAGGAGGTTCCAACTCCCAGTTAAATTCTATTTATTAGAGTAATAAAAAACACACACATAAAACAGTCACATAATTTAGAGTCTTTCTGTCAGGCAGTTTCAGTCTCTGGCACAGCTCAAAACAATTAGAAGACCAGAAATGAGATTCTACCTTATTTCTGAAGTACACTTCAATGGGCATAATGAAGCCTGCGTAGCCAGACTCCTCCACTTTGTACGGGGGCTCCTTGCACACTGAAAAGAGAACACACAGATATTAACTTGGAATACAGCGCCTCTTCATCTGAGCCAAAAATGAGCTGTAAGATGAGAAACGTGGCTCTGACAACAGATGACTTCGTTAAAACAGTGATCTTTGTGGAATAGAAAACCACCACCACAATGAGACGGTGCTCATGGGCCCAAGTGAAGAACTTGAAAATCTGTGATTAGCTCCCCCCATAGAAAGGAAATACAAAACACACTGTGCCAGAGACTCGTCAGCCTCTTCCCCCCCCCTCCTTGCAGTGATACAATTACATCCCTGCGCTGTTCCAGCTGAAGCTGTCTTGAAAAAAGTGCAGCGGCTCAAAAAGGTGGCAATCTGAACAGCACAGAAAGTAAAATTTACTTTGATGCCAGGATTTATTCCTCAAGACACGACAGCGTGCAACCGGGGCTGTTGGTTTTTCCCCCTGGAGTGTTCTCCTGCAATGCTTCATCTTCGTAATTACGTAATAGCCACACTACAAGCTGCTTCACCCAAGCCTCGTAACAAACCTGAAGGGCACGTAAACACTGCTACTTATTTCACAGGCGTGGAGACAGAGAGAGGTGAAGCAGCGTGCTGCTGCCTACTGCAGGAACACAGATTGCAAAAGTTAATCACTTTAAGAAATTAATCTACGTGCTTCCTGCCTCAGCTCCTCGTTCCACTACCTGCTGTGTTTTCATGTTACTAAATCCTCCCTATCACCTACTGCTGTATTTCTGCGTAGCGAGAGCCAGCTCGAGGGATTCTAGGATCACTTGGCCACGGCACAGCTATACATAGCAACTGCCAGCAGAAACATGAGACCGACGCAGAAATTCTCCCTCTCAGGAACCGGATGCACTTGCACACAATTCATGCACTACAACGCATGTAAATCAAGTCAATAAAGTAATTAGGGGAATTTGGTGCAAGTCTTCTTACTTTCTCTGAAGAATTCCAAGTAATACAATTAGGAAGCAGCACCTCAAACCTAAAAAGCACACCCATTTTCTTGTAGCATAGATACATTATTCCCAGCTCTAAGCACCATCGTAAAGGTGCCAGTAAGCAGTGCTGAAAATTCAACTGCAGAGAAAAAAAAAGAACCTGCCTAAAAATACTCAAAATCCCTAGAACCGCTTTAATTTTTTGCAGAGAAACCCTACCACCTGTGGGGAACAAAAGCACAAAACCCAAAAACAGTGTCAGCATGGAATCAGGAATCTTAGGATGATTTGCCAAGCAGCCTTTGTTCCTTCGCCGCCCTATTCTAGGAAATTAAACTTGCTACAGAAGCAATCTGCCTGCAGCACAAGCCCACCCTCACCACTAGATTTTTGCTTCAAGTAAGGGAGAACCACCAGAAGACAGCCCTCAAATCTAGAAATAGGATGCACGTGCCACACAATTTACCTACAATCTATCTGCTCTTCGGTCAGAGGCACACTGGCTACCTAAGCAAGCTTAAGAAGGCATTTAAAACCTAAGAGAACAGAAAAACTCTCTTTAAAGGTAGATGAGATGGCAACCCACTGAGCAAAGACAATGTACTATCCCAGTACAGTTGTTTGTAATAATGTAATTACACTGGATGACAAGAATTGTAGCACAGCAGATTGTAATTTCTGCTCAACAAATTAGCTTCCAGCCCAGTATTGCACTGCCTTATCATACATCAGTTTTACTACGTCAGTTTGAAGGAGGTATTATTAACATCTACACTAAATTCACATCCCTGGGAGCTGAAACCCTCGGAGCTGCTTTCTGTTGTGGACTCTCACAAATAACCAGTGCAGGAGGCAGCCCCAACACATCCTGCAAGACCAGCAGTCTTCCAAAAAAAGTATCTCGGAGAGCGTGCATTACAAAGTAATTTATAGCAATACTGCTAAGCAGTCAGCACTCCTGGTAACACTACATAATAACAACACTGCAAATGCAGTTACACAATCTCAAATAGATCTAAGGCCCTGCTGCTGCCAAGAAGGGCAATTCCTGCTCCTCCACCACGCATTCCAGCTGCCCCACCACAATAAGGTTCATGTTGCTGCACACTCTGAGCAAAGAACTGATCCAGCAGAAAACAGCACTACCATTTTTGTAGTGTCTGGAGCGCTTACAGAAAATACATTACTGAATATCCTGAGCTGGAAAGGACCCACAGGTATCACCAAATCCAACCTCTGGCTCCACACAGGACCACCCCAAATCCAACCTCTGTGACTGACAGCACTGTCCAAACACTCCCCAGGCTCTGGCAGCTCAGGGCTGTGCCCACTGCCCTGGGCAGCCTGTTCTGTACCCACCACCCTCTGGTGCAGAACCTTTTCCTAACCCCCACCTGACCACCCTGATGCAGCTCCATGCATTCCCTCGGGGCCTGTAGCTGTCACAGAGATCAGCGCTGCCCCTCTGCTCTCTGCTCTGGGCTGAACAAACCAAGGGACCAGCACAGAAGTCTCCCTGCTTCAGCACATCCATTACTCCCCTGTTTGAGGGCCTCTCACCCATCACATGCTTCCAGCTTTTGTTGGCTGATATTAACAAATCAAACCCGCCTTTCCCATTTGGTAACACAAATCACCTTCTGCTGTCACTGCCTTGGGAACCTGCACGTACTGCTGCCTAAGAGGAGAAAGCACCTCACCTCCACACCTTTCATCAGAAGAAAGGTCTCGTTCTCCCCCACCTTCCTCAAACAAAGATGGTTAAGGCGAGGTTAAGACTCAAGTGCAAGGTGTATTTTATTCCTCCTCAAGAGGAGATTTTACAGAAATACAACAGCACAAGGCAGCCTGGACTGCACAGTGCTGTTTCACCCAGAAGACCTAAAAGCCCATCTTCAAAACACTGACTCACCTCGCTTGGGTTTCGGGAAGCTCTCGTGCAGCCTGAAGACCACCTTCTCCACAAAGTGCTGGATGTCACACTGCTCCGGGCCTCGCACAAACACCATCCAGTCATGGGTGAACCCCTCGGTGGTGGGCTTCTTCCGCAGTTGGGCTCGGTGCCCCAGCTCCAATTTGACTTGAACCGTGCACTGTTGTAGGACAGAGGTCAGACCGTGAGCAAAGTGCAACAGATTGCAGGTTATGCATAATGCTGAGCCCCGCAGACCGAAGATGCTGGATAACAACTGTACAACAGCCTCCACAGAGATTAGTCTCGTTCGGAAAACTACAGTGTAATCAGTCAGAAAAGGTTTTATAAAAATAGCTCCAAGCACCACTTCATACCTAATTTTTTTCCTAATATTAGCATTGCAGAGAAAACGGCTTTAGAGGAGGGATAGGTTTATCTGCCTCACTTATCAACTGAATTGTCAGCAAAGTCCTAATTGCAGAACCTTTATTTCCAGAAAGTGTCAGAGATAGAAACCGATGTTCACAGCTTACAGAATTCACAGCACTAACAAAACTAAAATGGGAAAAATCAGATCGTGGATGGGTGCCTGATGATATTTTCGAGACTGGGTAGTTCACTAGAACACAGCTGTGATCTTCCACTCTTCTAAAAACATTGTATTAACAGACTTTGAAAGACTAAGTCAACATGTAACGTGCCTGCACAACATCCAGTACTAAAATGACCTAATTCTGATGTGCAGTCCTGAATTCTAATCATAGAATAACCGAGCTGTATTCAGTATCACAAAGTAAAAAAAAAAAGTCTCATTAAATGTCCTAAAAAAACCAGATTCAGACGTTGTGAAGATCCACATCTTCTCGCAGAATTTGTAGTCAGAAGAAAGCAAATGAATTAAAAAGATGTAACAGTGAAAAGCAAACATGACTCAGACACAAGTTAAAGGAAGCATGTCTTAGGGCATCATTTCCAGGGATGGAATCACACCTAAGGCACCTGACTACTTATTAGGTTAATTTTGTGTATATGTTATCCAAACTAGACCAGCAGCACAGCCATCTCAAACCAACCACTACCAAATTCAGCTTCAGCAATTGGAAGTTCATTAAAAAGAAGCCAGGCTGATTTTTAGTCCTTACGCCATTCTTCACCTAAGACTTGAAAATAAACGCATTGCCCTGTCAGCTCTCAATTAGGAAAGGCAACAAAATTTGTCATTACCCATACTATAAGCGAACACAGACCCAAGCTGAAGGCATGATGTTAAACATTGAACAGAAAAAAGGAAAAGCTTCCTGAGCTCGAGACAAACGCTCAGCAAAAGTATCATCCACGTCTTCCTATCGAGGAACAGCAGCAAACACAGCCATGATTAACGCCCCAAAACCATTTTGTGTGTCCAACCTGACATTGTATCAGAATGTGATTTTCAGAAGATTGTTAATACTTTCTGAAAAAGCATTAAGTCTCTTAATTTCAGTGTTTTCTTTCTCTTTGTAAAAAGATCACACAGGAAACCTACAGAGCACAGGGCATCAAAGCTCCATCTCCCAAATCACAGTTCAGTTCTAATTTCAACTATAAACCTTAACACAGTCTTTCAGGCAATTATCCTCCCAGTAAAACAGCTTCAGCTGCCATCAATCCTAAGACTCAGAGACAAACTCATGTAATTAATTGCTTCACCTGCTTTACTAACACATTCCTTCAGATTACCGTCTTCTGCAAGCTCTCCTGGCAGGCCATTTTCCTCTTTTGTGCTTTAGGGCTTATCTACGCTGGCTCCATCACACTCCCGCGCTAACATGATGCTGCATGGCCGCCTGCTCCTCTGTGTCACGTTAAGGAATGAGATGAAGGCAAGCTGCTTCACTCAACCCACCGTGATCTTTTCTACAGTGGATGAGCACTATATGGAAAGGCAGCCTAAAGCCCAGGCCCACTGAGGAGGGTGCCCATAGGCATAGCCCTATACCTGGGGCACATCCCACTGTTCAGGCATCAACTGATCCGCTCTGTTTTGCGGCTTCACCTCATTGATTCCATAATTCCCCTTCACATTCTGCTACTGCTGCCAGTTCCTACCCCCCTCCAGCGCAGCGCAAATGGCTGTCACTCCGCACTATTTGCCTTCCTAGCTGAAACGGCTGAGAAATTTTAGCTGAGAAACAGATGGGACTATGTGGAAGAGAACAAAATTAAACATGAAAGAACTGCTTAGCAGAGAGTGAAAGTTGTACTCGCGATACTCCTCACATATCGGTCCAATTAACAACCTCTCTGAATTAAGCCAGAAGTTGAAACACATTTGAAAATTACACCTCCCGACATAACAAACACCCGAAGTTGCTCCGCTGAAAACAGCATTTCTTTGTTTTTTCCTCCCAAGCATGTCTCTCAACAAAGGGAAACCAGGATCCCATTCAAACGATTTGTAATAATACAAAAGGAGTCCGCTTTTCAACTTAATAAACGCTCTGTAGCGCGCTCTGGTATTTGTTTGATGCACTAATTGCCTGAAAGCCATGACCAGGCTCCATCCGGCCTCCTCGGGGTTATTATTCGCGGCATAGCGGGCTCTACCTCGGGCCGGGCCGACCTGGCTGCAGCCTCGCACACAAAAGGCCTTCGCAGGGCGCCCAGGTGAACTTCCAGCCCCCGTTCCTCCCGCTGGGGCCCCGCAGAGCTACTGGGGCGGCGGGAACCCCCCTCCCAAATGCCTTCACAGCGGTGGGAAGGGGTGGGGGGAGCAGGGCCGGCACCACCCCCCCAATGAGCCCGGGCAGGAATGTGCGGGAAGCGCGACTGCCACCCCCCGCCGAGGGCGAGGCTGCGGCGCGGCCGCCCAGGAAGGGGCGAGGGCTCGCCCCCCCACCCCCCTCCTCCACAAAAGACGATGAAGGGAAATGGGGGAGCTACCCCAGCGGGGGGGGGGGGGGGGGAACTCAGTCCCTCCTCATTAAAGGGGCCCCGCCCCCCCCATCCTATTCGGAGGGGGTCACGCTACAGGGCGGTTATGCGGGGTGGCGGCGCTGAGCGCGGCGTGGGGTCCCGCTCCCCTCACCTGATTGTCCATGGCTGAGCGCAGCGCCGCGGGCCCCGCTCACTCGCTCGCTGCCGCCGCGGCGGTTCTGCTGGGCGGTCGATGGGGGGGGTCCTCTTCCCCCCCACTTTCTCTCCCGCTTTATGAGCGAAGCCGCTCACCGCTCCGTCCCCCCCACCCCCCTCCCCGACTGCCGCCGCCTCGGCCGCCTGCTCGGTCGCGGCCCCTCACGGCCCCGCCGCCGCCGCTCGCCTCATTGTGTGTCACTCACAGGCAGCAGCCCCGCCACCCCCCGACGCCCGCCCCACGGAACCGGAAATCGACACCACCAGAGAGGCACTCACCCTCCACCAATAGCAGCGCAGCTTCACGCCGGGAGGCGGGGCTTCCGCCTTAGCGCCGCCGGCATCCCCCGCCTCCACATAACGGGCGGCTGTTCTGTCCAATGGAAGGAGGGCGGTACGCTGAGGGGGCGGGGAAAGGAGGCGGAGCCTGTGGTGGGTCAAGCGGGGAGTGGTGGGCGGGGCGAGCAGTGGGCGGGTTTTCACCGCCTCCCGTGCCCCCTTCCCCCCTACCCCCCCTCTTAGCAGTGGGCGCGGTGCTGCGCTGAAGCGCGTTCTGGTTCTGCGGCGTGGTCGGGCCCGCGCCCCTTCTTGCCCCTCACAGTCTCCCAGTACCGGGATCAGCGCTCGGGGTTCATTGCGCGCTGCCAGTCTGCCCCTTTCTCTCCCTCGGCCTACGCTTTCCCGCCGCCATCGGCGGCTGCGAATCTCACCCGTTTGTTAATATCGTACACAAATGAGCTGAGAACAAGGGAAACCACAGTTCCCAGTACAGCGGATGCCGATGTTCGGAATGGTTGGGCAGGGCTAAGCCGTGGCTGGGAGGAAGCTAGCAGCGCTGTGCTCCCTCAGTCTCTCTCCTTTTTCCTCGTTTTTCCTCCATCTCCATTATTTTTCCCAATGTCGCCTTCATTCTCCTGTGTTCCCCCTCAGTCTCCGTTAATTTTTTCCTCACTGCTCTTCATTTCCCTCACGGTCGCCCCATTTTCCCTCCTTCTCCCTCATGATCCCATGTTCACCTTCCATCTCCTGCTTACCCTTGATTTTCCTCAGTCTCCCTCATATTTCTCCTCCTGTGCCTCCATTTTCCCTCTTTCTTGCTCATTTCCATTGCTCTCCCTTGTTTTCCCTTTGTCTCCTCTCGATTCCCACATCTGCCTCACTTTTCCCCATCTCCCTAATTTAACCCTGCCTCATTTTCCTCCAGCATACCCTTTTTACCTCAATCTCCCTCTTTCTTACCTTGCTGGCTCTCATTTCCTTTCATTTTCCCCTCACACACCTTCACTTATCCTCTTTCTTAATTCTCCCTCAGTTTTTTTTAACCTTTCTCTCCCCCACTTACCCTCATTGTTCCCAGTTTTCCTTCAATGTCCCTTATTTTCTCTGGTTCTCCCTCATTTTCCTTCTTTTTCCCAATTTTCCTTTGCTCTTCTGCATTTCCCCTCCAGTGTTCCCCACTTTTCTGCCTTCTCCCTCATTTTCCCTTCAGTTTTTCTCATTTTCCCACTCTTTCCCTTTTCCCTTCAGTATGTTTCCCCCACTTTCTCCCCATTTTCCCCTCACATGCTTTCAATTTCCCTCCTTATCCCCCATTTTCCCTCACTTTCCTTTATTTTCTCTCATTTTCCCTATTTATCCTCAGTGTCCCTGCTCATATTCTCTCATTTCTCTTGTTCTTCCACTTTTCCCCTCAGTGCCCCCAATTTTCCATCAGTGTCCCTTATTTTCTACCCCTTCTCCCTCATTTTCCTTTAGGTTTCTTTCAGTTTCCCCCAGTATCCCTCATTTTTCCCTCAGGCTCTCTCCTCATATGCTGTCGGTTTCTCTCGCTATCCTCCATTTTCCCTCATTTTCTCTTGGTTTCCTCTCAGTTCCTTTCATTTCCCCTCAATGTCCCTTGTTTTTCCCCCTTTCTCTCATGTTCCCCATGTCACCTCATTCCCCCTCAGTGTCCCCCCTCCCTTTTCCCCCTTTCTCCCTCATTTTCCCCCCGAACTCTCTCATTTTCCCCTCATGTGCCTTCACTTTCCCTCTTTCTCCCTCAATTTCTCCTTGGTTTCTTTCATTTTTTTTTCCTTGTTCTCCCCCATTTTCCCTCATTTTCCCCCCCACCTTCTCATTCTTCCTTCATTTCCCCTCAGTGTCCCCCATTTTCCCCTAATACACCTTATCCTTCTTTCCTTCTCCCCCATTTTCCCTCAGTTTCTCTAATTTTCCCTCAGCATCCCCCCTTCTCTCCCCCATTTTCCCCTCACACCTTCTCCTTTTTCTCCCATTTTCCCCTAGTTTCTCTCATTTTCCCTCAGCATCCCTCCCCTCTTTCTTCCCCATTTTCCCCTCAGTTTCTCTCATTTTCCCTCAGTGTCTCCCATTTTCCCTCACATCTCCCTTTCTCCCCCATTTTCCCCTCACACACCTTATCCTTCTTTCTTCCTCCCCCATTTTCCCCTCAGTTTCTCTATTTTTCCTCAGTATCCCCCATTATCCCCTCAGTTTCTCTATTTTCCCTTAGTATCCCCCATTATCCCCTCAGTTTCTCTATTTTCCCTCAGTATCCCCCATTATCCCCTCAGTTTCTCTATTTTCCCCCAGCGTCCCTCCCCCATTTTCCCCTCACACACCTTCTCCTCTCTTCCTCCCCCATTTTCCCCTCACACACCTCCTCTTTCCCTCAGCGCCCCTCATTCTCTCTCTCCCACCTCCACCCGCCCCCCAGCCTCCCTCCTTCCCCCGCTCTGTCCCTCCGTTTCCCCTCACACACCTTCATTTTCCCTCTTTCTCCCCCATTTCCCCTCCCGCTCCCGCCCTTCCCGGCGCGCAGAGCACCGCGATAGAGACCGCGGGGCGGGTGGGGGAGAGCGGTGCCCGCGCAGCGCCCGTCGGCGGCGAACAATATCCCGGGTTCTCTCTGCAGCGCGGGGCATTTGCAATGCAAATAGTGCGAGGGATTCCTTCAGAGAAGAGCGGTGATCAGCCGCGGGCTCAGCTGTGTGCGAGCCCGGAGGTCACCGTCCCGGCTGCGGGCACCGTGAGCACCGCTGCTGACTCCCAGCGCAGCATTTGCATCTGAAAAGTGGGTTTTGTTTACACCTCCTTAGAGCTCCAAACGACGAGTTATTTCCCTCGGTGTTCCGAGCTTTAAATTAACGGGCGAATGCAATTGGTGACCGTTTCCGAGCAAATTTTCTCTTAGAAGCCAGGCAGGAGTTTGCTTGGTGCGGGTTTCTCTTTGGGATAGTTTGCTCGTCGCTGTGAGGCAGCGGAAAAAAAAAGCGAGTGAGCCCACAGCGCAGTGCGGGCTGCTCACCCATAGCCACAGGCAAGGATTAATGGGTTCCCAAATCGTTCCAAAGAGCTGCTTCACCTCATCAGCTTGATAGGAGATATTAGTAAAGCAAAATGCTTCATCGCTTCAGTTCACAGCGACCAAACAAAGAGCCCCATTTGATTCTCCTTTTAAGTGGTCCGTGCTAATTTTCTGTGTTCTGTCTGATGCAGGCCCAAGGGACATCTCCTCGGACAGTCTCTTTTCTTCCCCGTTGAGACAGGGCCTCTTTCTTTTGAGTTCCCATTGATATCTTTAATTGTGGACATCATTCCTGTGCACCTGACTCTGAGGGCTCAATCTTTTATGTTACAACTTGTGATGCCATTCATTCTCAGCCTTTGCTGGTTACAAGCCCCCAGGTCTAAACCTTTCGTGGAAATCGTAGAATCATGGAATCATTTGAGTTGGAAGGGACCCTTCAAGGTCATCTGGCCCAACTCCCTGCAATGAACAGGGACAATCAATCCCCCATCTGCCCGCAGTGAAGTGTTTGATCCCACGCTTCCTCTGTTGAATGGTCCTAACGTAGAAGATGTTGCTTGAAAGACCCAAACCCCTGAACTTTTCCTGCCAAATAGCTACAAGCCTGTGAAACTTCATTAGAATTTGATTTTTATTTCAATTCCTACATTTTAATTCTTATATTTGTGTGCCTTTATTTTTCCCAGCTTGTTGTTGCCATGCTCTTCCAGGGCAGGATGCTGACTGTCCCCCCACTCCAGCTTGGGACACTGCAATTCCTCATCTGTGCTGACATCTCAAGTCACTGCTGCAGCTTTCAAGGTGCTCTGTGGCCGCGGATGGGATCCAAGCGTGAACTCGGCCACTTCTGAGTCAGGTATGAGAAAACTCAGCTTCCACTTTATCTGGCAAAGGCATCACTGACAGGCAGTCCAGTGCCTGGCCATGAAACTGAACTACACCGAAGGAACTGGGCAGTTAAAAAGCAGCCAAAGGTAGAAAATTTGCCAGGCTCTATGGGAAAGCATCGGGATTTCATATGCCTGGTAGTGCATGGGAAGTTGTAGCCAGCAACCACACAGGCTTCCTCCAAGCTTCTCATTTTGCAAGGACGTCTCAAGCTAACGAGCTGTCAGCTGAGTGCCTTCGCACCCAAGGCAGCCGTGGGCTGAGCTCCTATTTCTTTATATCTATTCCAGCAACTTCTGGGTTTTGGAATAAGTGTCTGCAAATCCAATTAGCTACTTTCTTTGTGGCACTGTAGTCTGGCAGAGATCTGCTGTGTTGCTGCCATCTACAGTAGGGCCAGTGCCAATGGATAAGAAACAGATTTGATTTGCATATTCGAATATGCAAATGGACAGTGACAGCTCTCCCTAATTTCTGTTTGGGCTTTTTATTGCAAAAGCGTTGCTTCAGAGATCCTAGTCTTGTGCTGAGAGGTGTGTGTATCATCCTGCTTGGCCCTCGCTGTGCCAAGGGGCGGTTCTGTCCCGTGAGAGCTGGAAAACAAAGTGGAAAAAATACTTTGCACTGCACCTGTCCCTGCCTTGGCCAGGTAAACACAGGAGACACCCAGACTGCTTACTTGACAGGATCCAAGCAACATCTCCCATTTTGCAATGAGAGTAGTTTCCTGTGGGCTTAGCATCCCTCTTTGAGATGGCTGGCTCACACCTCTGCCATAAAGCCCTCTGGTCTATTGATATGTATGTGTGTTTTATGTTTGTGTTACTACAGACACAACCGCCAGCCACTTCTGTAACCCTGTCTTGCCCTTCCTATTCTTGGAGAAATGAATTTGTTTCCCTGTTCATTGCCATTCATCGTTATTTTCTCATTGCTATTTTAGTTGCATCTTCCCTTTTTCTGCTCTGAACCAAAGACCACAAGTTCTGTGGTTAATCTGTGCCTTGGCTTGGAGAGCTGCCAGCTAGCAAGGAAGGCTGTCCCCAGCACTTAGAGTCAAACCCTGTAGAAAAATGATGATCTTGTAATGGTTCTATGGACTTAAAGATGAAGATCTTGCATCTGAGCAGAGTTTCTCTGAGAAAACTCACACTTCAACTTCATATCCATGTGCAATACTGCTGAGTGGAGAGACCCCAAAGTTCTCCTCTGGACCTCTGTAAGTCACTTACCAGCTGCACAATGGTCACAGTGGTCCTTGTCTAATTTTGTGTAGCAGTATCTGATGAGCCAAATACTTTGTGGAGTTTCCTGGATGAATATAACTACAATCTAAACAGAGAACTGATGATATTTTAGGTAGTGAGGGCTGGCTGTATTTCGCCTGCTATTTACCATGGGTTTGCCAGCAGTAGTGTTATATCCTTACTTACAGCCTCAGAAAAAGTCCTGAACCTGAAGTCAGGAGAGGATTTGGTTTCTTTGAGTGCACTGAGGGGGGCTGGGTCCTTGTTGGGTTCGTGTACTGCTGTCTGTGGCCTTTGTCATCTTCAGTTCATGCTGCAGGTTCATCGCAGGGCTTGGTCGTGTTGGCTGCCAGGAGGAGAACAGAACAAATAGTGAAAAAGGAGAGAAAACAGGGTGAGAAGAAGTTCTGCAGCAATGCTGCTTCTGACGTAGCACAGCTCCTGCTTTGCTGCTCAGCCTTTGGATCCCTGCAGGGAAACCTGTTCATTAGAATCAGCCATTAAGCCTAGCAATATTTATTCTTCTAAAAATGGCTTCACTTTGCCTGTTCTCTGCCTTCCCCTCCTTCTCCACTTCACACTCCACATTGTGGAATTCACGACACGTATTTAACACCAGGATAGTGCAGCAAAAGTCCAGATTGTTAATGGCCAAAACCTCTGATTGCCAGAAAGATGTTCCTAGCAACTACTAGCTGCATCTGGGAAAAAAATTACAGGCAGCTTGGAAATTCTTTACTTCCCTTATTAATGAAGGACTTAGTAGAAAGAAAAAAAAAAACACCAAAACCACTGTAAAACAACTGAGCTTAACTAAGTTCTTTTGTGCCTGAGGAAAATCTAAATTATAGCTTACTATAGCAAAGGGCTTTTAATGGGCAATAACCCTCCAAAACAGAAGGAAGAGGGAAAATTTTCTTAGTAAGCAGGAACACAATGAGAATTTATTTTATGCTTTCTGTGTAGCTAGTGCTGGTGAAAAGAGCCAGATGAATAGTCACAAATACGTCATGTCCCTTTGCAGATGCAACATGGGCAACACAAGCGTCCTCAAACCACCCTGCCAACGTGCTTCAATTCTGAATGAGGAGGACCAGCTTTCTGGGTGAGAAAGGAGCCTGTCTCTATTCAGTCCCTGACCCTTCTGCTCAAGGCTGTTAATGAAGGGGCCTCATTAGCACCAAAGGTGAGGTTGGCATTATAATGTAGCTACTGGCCTGCTGCAGGCTGAGTTGACACCTATCAATTCGTTCTGCCTGGCTATTGACTGAGCGGCTGTCAGATGACGATACCTTTCGCTAGCACTCTGCAGACAGAGGTCAGGTTTGGCCAAATGATGTAAGGGTCTCTGTCATGCCAGTGCCACCAGCTGGCTGGACCCGCCACGAAGAGCATTTCACAGCCTGGATTCGTCCAGCACTGAATGCGAGCTGCTGGCAGAAGTGCAGGCTGGAGAAGACAGGTCCAGGCACCTTAAGGAGCAAACACAGTCATGGCTCCGCAGGAGGGAGGGAGATTCACTGCTGACATTTGTGTCTGCTTTGCCCGTGCCTTCTTGTGGTTGATGCCAAAGTCATTGAGGGATGCTCATCTGCGTGCTCAGAGAGGGGCCACCTTCTGACAGGGAACTGTGACCCTAGACAGGATAACCCTTAGATCACTAAAATGTACAAGATGAAGGGAAAAATAGCTTGGAGAAACGGACATGGCAGGATGAGATCAGCAGCAGAATCTGACCAGCACCAAAAAGCCTGTTCTGAATCATTTCCTGGATTGAAAAAAGTGTCCAAAAAAGGAGCAGGAATTACTGTCTCAGACAAATATACTGTCTGAGATACAGCCTCTCCACAGCCGAGGCATTCCCAGTGTCTGGAGTTTCCCAGGCCTATCGTGCAACAATCCCATGGCCACACATTCAGGCATGCCTTGTTTCTGAGCATCCCGAGCTCTGGCTCACAGTGTGGTGCCTCTTGGGGACTGGTGTTTCTGCTATTTCCAGCCCTAATCACTCAGCTTGGTGGTTTTCAGAGCAACTGGCCCTCTCCAACAGAAGCAGGTACCCAGCCTGGTAGTTTGAACCTCACTATAATAAGAGCAGGCTGTGAGACATCCCAGAGCAGCGTTTCAGAACCTGTAACATTCAAATTAATGTGAATTTCTGATTTTTGTGGCTGCTCAGTCAGCTGCTGTTGTGAGAGTTTCCACCAAAACCAGGCTATTTTGCTGGATTCACATGAACTGAGCTTCATTGTGGCTTCCACCTGTCTACACAGCAAGTGGAGGTGGGGTTGCCACATATGATAGTCTATGCAAACCAGCTCTAATCTAGCCAGCTCAGGTATGATAGCAGGTGAGATAATCCCCCACACTGCAGTGCAGGCTACGCAAACTTGCCTGTGACTCAGGGAATTTGGCTGGCAGTACCACGCTGAAATTTGTATCACTGAAACTTAATCGTTATCACTGATATCGCTGCCTGTGAGACAATAGTGCAGCTGATTGCAGCAAAGTCGTTATCTTGGCACTTCTGAAATGCCTTGGAGCTTGACTTTGTTCCATCGTGGCCCAGCCAGCATGGTTTCAAGGGAGTCAGGACGGGATCTAAAACAACGCACACATGCAACAAATAACTGTTTCAGCCAACACAGTGAGAATTGAAGGCTCTCCCTGCAGTTAGACTGTGAAGGCAGAGCTGTAACAAATTCTGTCCCTTTGTTACTCGGGCATCAGAGTCAGGCATTGTAATACATGCCCATGAGTTTATCCATTACGCATACATTTTATATGCCACCAATATTTTGGATTAATGAAGAATGCAATCAATTGGACACATTTCATGCAGTTTTGCAATGCATTATGTAAACATTGCAGATGCAGGCTGTTTTCTCCCATTGCCTGCGGATTTTTATATGCTCTGAAATCTATTTTAAATATATGCGTGAAATGTGTCACGGAACATCTGACATATGTGGAAAACATATTACTGCACCGTATGGGCAATGTAGAAGGTCACTCATGAACAGCTTGAAAACAGCAATCGTTTGCATACGGATATATAGCTGTTTGTATTATGATACCATCACGGGGGGATAGGGGTATGTCCAGGTCTGCGTGGGTCACTGGCAATGGCAGCATCTTGTGATGCATAAAGTGATGGAAACAAATAGAAGTATCTAGGGTGCTTGGTGCCTAGACATTTTTATCAGTTCCTTATAACAGGGCAACTGGTAAAGTCCCATGGAAGGTAAGGGACAGTAAGCTGGAGAGCAGAATCATGTTTTTAATGGCACTTCATCGTAGTTTGATCATGAATAGTTACCTTGGTCAAGGCACTTCTCTGTGCCGAGTGTTACCGAGCAGATCCTGTTCTCTCATTCAAGCATCCACTCCAGGTTGGACTGAATAGAGTTAGTACGCATTAGGGATGGTACAGATGGGGTCAAGCCCTGCCTTTAATCTCTGTGTATGTCTTTCTGTCAAGATGACTGATGTTTTTCTCATTGTTACACTAGTAAATCTTTAAGTCGGATAGGATGAATCGCGACGAAGAACTAATTTAACTTGTTGCCATTTTTGCCCCGTTTCACAGATGCGGTTTTGATTTCACTTGGCCGTGCTCTGCTGGATGTTAATGCGTGGCAGTATTAGGATAGTAAACAATAAGATCCCACATATATCAATTTCTGCATTTTCACGTTGCAGTTCTTCATTGATAAATTTTTAGATCGGTCCCAGAAAGCACTTAGAGAAATATTGCAGTTTGCACTTCACTGGCATCACACGGCACTATTTCTGGCTCCTGCTCAACAGAATGTATCCTCAAGTGTAAGCGAGTGCCATTGATATCAATGGAAATATTCATATTCTTAAAATTAAACATATGCTTATGCATTTCAGTGAACTGAGACATCTGGTCTCTCGTGGAAGGCCTGTCTAAATCGACGCAGCATCAGCTGCAGATTGTGAATTTTGCAACCTAGAGCACAATTTAGCGTTGCTCTTGATAAATTCTTCAGTCTTTGAGAGAAATCTTTCCCCTTTGTTAAATATTTGTGCCAGCAAAGCGGAGTGCACCACTTCAGGAGAACAACCTGATCCAGCTTTACTTCTAAACACGTTTGTGGAGAAACGTGTCCTTAAGTGAGTCATGAATTGGAACCCAATGACTGAATGTTCATAGAAAGTGAGTGGGAAAACGTGGAGAACAGTCCTAGCTGAGACCACGAGCCTCAGCATGAAGGCAGGGTAAAGAGAATCCTTTCATTATAGGTATTTTTATAGCAGCCATTACTACAGAATTGAAGTTATGTGAACCACTTTATCAGAGAAATGTGAACTGCTTGTGTTTCTCCTGAAAACAGCAGTGCAAATGTGTTGCTAAGTGGAACCAACACACGAGGCTTTATAGAAAGGGCTGAAAACATTATTTGGTCTTTTAAAATCATCTTGGCTGGCTGGTTTCCTTGGCCGGGTAACAGCCGTGCTTCACGTTATTGAAGTTCAGCTTTTACCCACAACTCCCCTATGCTCACTGGTCAGATCTGGCCCTCATAATGTGTGCAGCCACCGTGTGAAATAACACAGAGAGACACAGGCAGGGCACCTCAAGACTGTGACTGCTGCAAGGCAGTATTCACTGAACCAGGACTTTCAGCTAAGCAGGATCTGATCCCTTTTATCTGTCCAGAACAACCTTTAATATGTGGAAATCCTGGCATTTGATTATGGGCCTGCCGTTAATTTTGTCTTATGTAAAAAGTAGATAGCCAGGATGTAGGTACGACAGGGGAAGAGAAGAAACAACTTTTTTGCTCGCAGTTATGATGGGGGTGTAACAGAAATCCTCTGAGCTGGAAATCCTGAGGCAAACCTCAGAAGCAATGCAGTTCTAAACTGTAAGGAGAAGATTTTTAGAGGTAATATTTCCTGGAGCCTATCTCGTTCGTTCCCGAGTTTCTCAGCCCTTTGCATTTATGCTTTCAATCTTTCGACTGCTGAGTTTGGAGGTTAAAACTGAGAAAAATTTAACCTGACTTAATGTTGTTTTTACACAACTCCAGAAGAGGGTTTTTTCATCATAAGGATGGCCAGGCTGCAATAAAATCCCAGCCCTTCGTGAAATATTTCTGTGTATCAAAACTACTATCTTCCTTTCTCTTTGAGACACTTACAAAAAAAGGTCTTTTGCAAACAGCACAAGAGGCACTCCAGTGAAGCTATTTCTTCTCCTGGCATTGTTAAGAGCAGGGAGCAGGTTATTATTAATTACTTTTGCATTATTTATGCAGGTCCATGAATGCGCCCTGTCCTTTACAGATAAATCCCTCTGCCTTGAAAAGTTTCCAGCTTGCTGGCCATATCCTGCAGTGTAAATCTGTAACAGCAGGAGGCAATTTGGTGCAGCAAAACAGGTAAAAGTTAATCCTTTTTCCTGCAGGACTGGTGCCTTATCAACATTGTTAGTTCATTTGTGTTGCAATTGCACCAAATAGACTCGGCTGATGCCGTTGTTTCACAACCTCTTTAATCTGGCATCAGTTGAAAGCAGCAGCCTCTCTGTCCTCTTCCTCATTCCTGCTCCCTCTCTTGCTTCTTTTCTTGTGGTTTAGGAGGCCACATGGCAAACCAAATCAGGAAAATGATCCGGGTTAAGGCTCATCTGGCAAAAATAAGGGAAGGAAGGGTTTAATTTTGACCAGTCCTAACTCAGATCCTGGATGTGTGGGCTTGTAGCTCTTCCTGCCTTGCCAAATTCCAGCATTACTCTGCTGAGTGCCTCGGCTGCATGCACCCAGCGTGGCACACACGTGGCAAAGGGCCCTGTGCTGGGGAACCCCCAGAGCTTCCCAGGGCTTTGGGTTTCCAGAGAAAGGACCGATGTTACCTCTGTACCCCTGCCCTGTGCTGGTGGTTCCTGCTGGTCCCCTTTCTGCTCACAGCAGAAACGCCACAACTCATTTTTACGAGATGCTCGGTGCGGGCTGCACCCCGCGTGAGGGACACGTGGCTCCCGGGCGGGAGGGATGGGATGTCCCCAGCAGTTTGGGGACCTTTTGGAGGAGGTGCTTTGGGAAACCCTGCACAGCTCTGGGGTGCAGCACCTCAGTCACGTCCCGGTGTCGGGGCTGCTTCTCTCTCAGACAGCGGCCCCGCTCGGCGCAGGGGGCCCTGCCTCGGGCACTGCACTCCTTTTAAAGCTGCTTTGTGGGTTTCTTTTCTTTTCTCTCTCTCTCTTCCCCCCCCCCCCCCCCTCAGGTTCCCAGGGCTGGGGATTCAGCTTCTGGCTTCATCCAGAAATCCCTGAGGGTTTCAGATCCCCACGAGGCCTCTCAATGTCTTGATCTGCTTGAATAGGCATTTTTAACGCGGCCCCGGCTGTCATCAGGGCCTGTTACAGTCACTCAACTGCAGCAACATTGTTCTTTAGGCGCCTGGGACACCTCCCTTATTACCATAGAGCACGGGGGATTTTGCTGTGGGGTTTCTCCGCATCATCTCTCAGACCCGCGGCGATCCATTCGCCCTCCTCCATATCACGGCCTCCATCCCCGCGTGGCTCCTAGCATCCCCATCCCAAAGGGCTGCTGGCTCCTGTCCATCTCCCTCGGTCCCCTCGGAGGTGATGGTGACCCCCTTTTCCTGTGCCAGGCTCCTTGGCAACGCGGCCTTTCTTTGCCAGCGGCCTCCTCCACCCCCTGACGGGGAGCGGGGCCGTGAAAGCCCCTCTGCACTTTTGAACTTGCTGCCGTCGCGCTCAGTGGCTGCGCGGGACAGCGGCGGCCGAGGGGCCGGGCCCAGCGGGGACCCGGTGCAATTGCCCAGAAGTTATTAATAGGCTGCAGAAGAATGTGATGGGCTGGGGAAGGGGTGAGGGAGAGGGGGAGTGAAGTGGGGAGGGGGAGTGAAACGAGGTGACGGGGAGAGGCAAGAGTGATGGCATGCGGAGAGACAAAGAGGAGGATGGAAGAGACGAGTGAAGGGAGACAAAAGCCTGGCCATTGGTGTCCCCATCCCGGGCCATGTGCGGTGGCCGTGCTGGCATGGAGCTGGCCATGTGCAGTGCTGGGGGACGTGGACCAAGCCTGGGGGTTCGGCCCTGGCACGATGACGATGAAATATTGCCCGGGGTTCATGAGCTAAAATTGCCATCTAGTGGCTCTGGGGACCATTGCAGAGTGACCCACAATGGCAGTGGTGGGGCTGTGTGCTGGCTTCTTGCTCAGGATGAACCCCAACGGGCTTCTGCTTTTTGCTTTACTGGCAGCGTCCCCAAACCCCTGTGATTCCCTGCTGTGGCTGTACTGCAGGGAGCCAACTCCAGCTGCTCTGCTGGCCTCTTGGTGCCCCCCAGAGTTATAGAATCACAGAATCATTCAGGTTGGAAAAGACCTCCAAGATCACCCAGTCCAACCCCAGCCCATCCCACCATGCCCACTAACCATGTCCCTCACTGCCACCTCTCCACCGTTCTTAAATGCCTCCAGGGATGGTGACTCAGCCACTTCCCTGGGCAGCCTGTTCCAGCGTCTGACCACTTTTTCTGTGAATAAACTGTTCCTAATATACAACCTCAACCTCCCCTGGTGCAGCTTAAGGCCATTACCTCTCATCCTCCCAGTGGCTGTGCCAGGCCCCAGGTTCCACATGTCTCTGTGATGCAGCAGGGCTCAAAGAGTGGGAGCACATCCACAGCCACAGGAGCAGCTTCTTGACTGTTGTGCTGTGGAGAGAACCTGGAGAGCATCTCTCCCAGCAGTGATTGTTCTCTGGAGCTTCACATCTTCTCTTGCTTTGTCCTTGCAAAGATACTGACATGTTTATCTCATGTTCCAGCTCTGTCACCAGCCAGAGCTTTCAGTGCTCCAGGTGGCTCTACAAGTTACACAGTGGGGACTGACAGAGTTGGAGAGGGACAAGGGCCACGAGGACTGAAGAAGGGGTAGAACAGAACCTCTCTTGGGCTGTCACCCAGGAGGATTTCCCTCCCCAGGTCAGAAAGAGCTTTGGCCTCCCTAAGTGGCTGGTAGATAATGGGGATACGGTGCAGACAGGGGAAGGAAAAGACCTGAGTGCAAGTCAGTGTTCATAGCTTTAATGCACAACTCTCCTGAGCAAGACCACATACATCAATAAATAATAATAATAATAACAATAATAATAATAATAGTAATAATAATAATAATAATAATAATAATGAGAGCAGCCCCAACAAACCCATCTGTCACCAGCTTGGCTTCTGTCTTCTCGGCTGTGTCCTTGTCAGCAAAAGGTGCCACAGCCTGACTAATACAGAGGACACAGAAGCAGCACTGTCCTCTCCCCTTCTCAGTGAGCATCAGCTGGAGGAGGAGACCTTCATCTCCCTGGCATTGGCTCGGGCAGTCTCCCAAGTCTGTGGGCTCCCACCCTCCTTCATGCACCACAAGGCCTCAGCTGCTCCCTGCCCCATCCACCAGCCACATTGCCCTTGTCCCGGGAGCAGGTGCACAGCCGAGGTGTTCCCCATGCAGATGCATGTGTGTGCATCACATACCCCATGCCCAAGGGACGCAGCCGTCTCTAGCACTGCTTGTGGGGCTCCTCCAGGGCAATGTAAGGCACCACGATGGGCCAGGAGTCGCTGGGCCAGTATCCCAGCTTTGGCTTGAACGCTGGCATCTCGTAGGTGACGTCAAAGTACATGACCAGTGGGAAGCAGTAGAGGAGGGACACAGCTATCAGCACGTGCCTGGCAAGGAACCAAAAAAGACGTGTGGAAGAGGGGTAACACTACCAGCCCTCCTGCACTTTGTGACTGCGTGGCTGGGGTTGTCACCCTGAGGGTATGGCAATGGCAGGCAAATGTCCCAACCCTGCAGTGCATACAAGATCTGTGGGTCCGGCAGGATTTCCTACAGGGAAATCCCAGAAGAGCTCTGCAAGCTGGGTTTGGGGCAGTTCTCTGCACAGAGGGATGGGGTGACACAGGGGACTTAAGCCCTGAGCCACCCAGTTCACCTTGCCTGGCTTAGCCCAGCAGGTCTGGGTATTTGAACTGGTCATCCCAGTTACTTGTGAGGATGAATCTGAAAGTGCACATTGTATGGCACTTACAGCAATGCTTGGTCAGGGACTGAAACGTCTTCCTAAAGCAAATCACTGTCTTTCAATTTGGCTATTAAAATAAAGGGCACTGCTCTTCACATGGCCTCCTGGGAGCAGATGTAGTGTCTCCCAAGGAAGCAGCTTACCTGGAGTGGTTTTAGAACAATTTCACATTTGTTGGCATGGAGGAGGTAAGGGATATTAAGCAGTGATTAGGATGAATCCCTGGGCTGGGGCCAGGATGAGGAACAGCATCAATAGTGACAGAGCAAAGTGGGAGAGGGCTGGGCAGAGATGCAGCTGCTCCCTGTTCGAGTACCACATCCCTTCTGCCCTCCCTCCTCCTCTGAAACATTTAAGCCAGGCTTCCTGCCTCTCCGCTGGAGACTTACCAGAAGCTGTGAAAATAGGGGAAGTTGATGGCCTGACAGAGCCAGCAAAGCCACCTGTCACTTAACCAGCTGGTGATGGCCAGCACCCACCACACCACCATGACTGTGGCCATCCGATGAACACGTTTGTCATCGCACCTGGAAAACACAGTGAGAGGAGAGGGAGAAGGGAGTTGTGTTGGAAGGATGGAAGGAAAGCGAGTTTGAAAGAGGGCCAGCAAGTTCCTGTCTGTGCGTGCTAATGCAACAGGGCAAAACCTGGTGGGTTTCAGATGAAGGATATTCATCAGATCATGAGAACTGGAGAAGTGTGGCTCTGCAGAGGGACTTTCTGACCTTCTGTGGGTGACAGTGATGCTACAAGATGCTAACACACCTTTGTCTTTCTCCCCAGATCCCAATGGGTTCCTCTCAAACCTCACACTGCCTCCCAAGTCCCACGCAAAGAAGAAAGAGCTGCAGAGACAGCGGAGATGAACCTCTCAACCTACTCCTTACTTTTTCAGCTCACGCCAGGTCAGGTACAGCAGGTGGAAGGCGATGCAGTTGAGTGCATAGGCATTGATGGATGGTTTGATGAAGGACATCAGGGTGGTGATCACGGTGGTGACACCACCCAACCAGTAGAAATGCTTCCTAAAGGGATGACAGAGTTGGGAGTGAGTGTCAGTGCCTCCAGGGTTCACAGTCCAGCAGGTAAAGGATGGTGCTGGCCATTGCCTGAGAGGAAGCCACCCTCCAGCACCTGCAGTCTGTTTGCATGTAACTGCCCCCAGGCTCTGCAGCAATCCTGGCAGGAAAGCTGGGGTATATTTTATGTTTCTCAAGAACTGCCCAGGAAATTGCTTTGCTAAGCCGCCTGGTTGGTCCAGGACAGAGCTGGCACCGCAGCAGCGAAGGTGACTCGTGCGCTGCCATGGTGATGCCAGAGCCAGGCTGCAGGCAAGGCAGGGAGCTCAGCAGAGGGAAGGGCTGCAGAGCTGCTGTCCCAGCAGCGGGGGCAGGGCCTTCAGCAGTGCGAACATGCGGATTCGGGCTGACTGAGCAACAATAGGGCTCGGAGAGGCCTTTCACATGCAAATCCCTTCCCAAGTCCCTTCCCCTCTCGCTGCCTCCCCCAGCCATGTCTCCACAGTGAACTCCCGGTGACCTCTTCCGTGCCATGGGAGGAGCAGGATGGGAGCGGGCTCTGTTAGGGCTGTCTCAGAGGGCTCCAGCAAGCCTGCCAGGACGGGAGCATCCTCCTAGCAAAACCCTGCTGCGCTCCTGTTACCGATCTGTGCTCTCTCAGTTTCTCCATCCATCCCACTGCACCCAGCCAGCCCTCCTGCAAACAACCTTTGCAACATAGGGTGTTATCTTGGACTAGTTGGCCTATGGAAAACCCCATCCTCTCTGATGATGGCAGGGGATGCTATGAGAGTTTGACAGCATGGGTAATTCAATGTCCGTGCTCAGGAACATGTGATTTCCTAGCCTGTGTGAAATGCCCAGGTCCTGCACTTCCCCAGATGGTTCTCTGCTTTCCCTAACGGCTCCAGGACTTCCAGTCCCTCCAAAGATGTGCACAAGCTGGAGCAGTCCCCATGTTCCTAGCAGAGCTGTCTCCACTCCAACCACACCACTTGCAAGACAAAAACTTGCCCAGATCTCTCCTTTTTGAGATCCTTCATGCGAAGCTTCCTGTACAGCTTTGTGAGGGCAGGCAGCTCCAGGCAGCAGGAGCTCAAGCACAGCTCTTCCCAGGAGGTTTAATGCCTCCTCTGTAAGGATCTAGAAGTGAGAAGTGCAGGATCTGGCCCCAGAACAAACTGCTGAGAGCTGGCTTGTAGGGTCACACACCAGCAGCAGTGTCCCATCCCTTGCAAACTGCAAACTCATTTCCCACTGAGCCGTACCTGCTTTTGATGCACCTGGGGAAGTGAGCCTTTGGGTACCAAAAGGAATATGCCACAGCCAGTGTCCAGAGAATGGAGAGCTCATCCAAGAGTTGTCCCACGTAGCTCAGGGTCATGTGGAAGTACATGGAGAAGATACCTGCAGGGAGCGAGGACAGCTTGTGTCAGTGCAGCTCTGTCCCAGGAGAAGCCTGTCTGGCCTGGAATATTCCTGGGGATATTTATTAGAGAAACATCATTCCTGAAGGGCAGGGCATGGACCTTGGCATGAATGGAGGACCCAGGGCTTTACAGGGCTTGAAGCTCTGCACCCACAGCCAGCAGGAGCCACGAGCTGCAGCTTCACACATACATGGCTGTCCAGTTCCTTACCGCAGCATGCCCCTTGCTTTGGCCGCTACAAACCCATCTCCAAAGCTGAAGGTATCGTGGATGAGTGCTCTGCAGCCTGACCTCATGAAATTGGCACCCACCTACACAGAGGAGAAGGCCAGAGATGAAGTACATGGGCACGGTGCGCAGCTGGCAGTACTGCTGGTTCAGGTGGAGCAGGGCAGCTGAAAGGATGAAGAAGCTTACGTTGCTGATCTGGAAAACAAGAGGCGCGTTCAGTTTATTGCATGATCTTGGGGAGGTCCCATCCCACCTTGTGCCTCGGTATGTCCCCATGCAGAGAGGATACTGATCTCTGGAGAAAAGCACTGTGTGGAGGCATTGCTCTTGGCCCTGGAGAAAGGCAGAGGTGTTTCTTGAGGAGTGATGCTGGACCAAGGTGACATCCTGCGGTGTCACGTGCAAAGCCACCTGCCCTGGGGAGGGAGGTACTCTGGACACCAGTAATTACACGAAGTTAGAAAACCTATCTGAACATACTTTGCAAATGAATGCAGCAAAATGGTTCATCCCTGCTTTCCAGCTCTGCACAGTTGCTGCATTGCCAGGCGTTGGTGCAGCTGGGGTGGAGGGGACGGCATGGAGATTCAGCCTGGTGACATTGCCAGCGCTTTGGGGAGCAGCAGATGCTGATGGGCAAAACATGAGAGGTGGAGAGAAGCAGGGAGTGCCCTAAGCCTGGACCTGACTGCTGGATCAGGCCCTCTCCACCCAGCAGCAAGGGAGGAAGGGAGTTTGCAGCAGCCCTCACCTCTGCAGGTGAGACATTGTCAACTGGTGTGCAAACACAATAAAGGGAATATCACCAGGAAGCTCAGTGTCCCCAGGGAAAATCTCTCCTGCTCATGAAAGGTTGGGGCCTGGCGGTATGTTCCACCTGCCAGGCAATGTGATGGGGTTTGGAAGAGCTGGGCACAGCCATCTGCCACGCTGCCATTTGGCCAGCCACCAGCACAGCTTATATCTCGCCCCTACAGTTCTTCCCCTTTCATTTTCCAGCCACACACTGCCCCAGAGCCCGGGCTGGAGTGTCGCCCCGTGGCTGCAGCCTCACCCCTCTGCATCCGTGCCGTGCACCAGGTTACACTGCAGTGGAGAAGCTTGGCTTGTGGTCTCCCACGGGATGTGAGTTTAGGGGAAGAGGGCTGCAAATCCCAGGGACGTTGTCATACATCTGAAGCACACCCAGAGGGTGTATTCCAGAGGGAAGAACACTTCACACTTAATGTAAGGCCTCCATTCCCTTCAACAAACAGAGATCAGTCTTGAATTTCACTGCAGTTTTCATGGAACGAGTCCATGCGTCTTTGAACAACAGTTCTCAAGGCAAATGTATTGGATCTCTGTGGGTGCTTAGAGCCAAATCCAGGCCTGTCTCTGTTCCACAACGAGAAGGGAAGTGCTGGTTCCACTGCACGCTTGAGGTCAAACTGCTTGGAAATGATCACAAAGCCAAACTATGTCTTAAAGTAACCAACTGCGTTGTAAGCATTTCTTTTCCTGTGAAATGGCTCAAGAGGCTTTTGGAAAACAGGCAGGGATCACAAGGAGAGAGCAAATGCTTGCAGAAGACGCAGCAGTGTGCAAGTGCCAGCATGTGTGTCCAAGTGAGGAAACGCAGAAGTCTGAGATTGCACATAGGGAGGTCCGGATCCCTGCTGCAGTGGGCATTGCAACAGCACCATTAATTACATGATAGCAACATTATCACTTCATTAATTCAGTGCAAGATCAGATATCAGCAGGGAGGGATGATCAGGAGAACCATGCCAGCAGATTGCAGTGATTCCCCGCAGAGCAGCCAGGCTCAGAGCTCAGGGCAGAACCGCTAGGGACCCACAACTGGGGGGGCACACTGGGGTCTTCATCACCTGTCAGGTCCCAGCTCTGCTTGTTTTGCTAGGAGAAAAGCAAGGCCGGGATCAGTGACATGGCTGTAATCCTGCTGCATTAGCAGGATCATGGGAAAGGCCCCAGGGCTTGTGCAATGTGCACTGTGCAGCCTAAAAGGAAAGGAGAGCCCTGCAGAGAGCCATCCGCTTCCCAATGCACAGCAGAGTGAGAATGGCTTCCCGGTATGGATTGGGACAGTAGGTGCTGGTGTGCTCTGTGAGCACAGAGATAGGACAATGACAGCCCAGGCACATGCTGCCCCAGAGCAGGTAGGGGTGCCCCATCCCTGGAGGTGCTCAGGGCCAGGCTGGATGGGTCTGGTGCGAGGTGGCCCTGCCCATGGCCCAGGCTGGACAGAATGACCTTTAAGGGCCTTCCAACCCAACCATTCTGGAATTCTGACTGTATGATTTTCTGCAGTGGAAGGAGATTTCTCAAAGTGTTGCTGCAGTGCACTCACTCCCTTAAAGACCAAAGACCCGGCTTTCACTGACAGCAGAGCCCGCAGAGCCCAAGACAGAAGCAAGTATCTCTGAGGCTCTCCAGACCTGCAGAGCAAGTTCCTGACAGCCAGAAGCTGGGGCTGCCCGTCCTGCATCATGGCTTCACATTGTGTTTGGGGCAGCAAGCAGCAGTGTGGCTGCATCACAAACTGCAGGGTGAGGAGTGTGCAAGGTGTCCCTGCTGCCACGGGGCTGCTGAGCCCCGGCATGAGCACCTGGGTGTATCTGGGTGATTTACAGCTGCAGCCAGGCCTATTTCCACCGATCGATGGAGCTGTGGCTATCCAACAGTGTGAGAACTCCTGCTCCTTAGCCAGAGAGTGCTGAGGATCTGGATGTCATTACCAGCATCCTCATCAGTTACTGCAGGAAAAAAAAGGGGGAGTAGAATGACAGGTCCTTGACTGATGACCCTCATGCAGCACAACACTCTTCTACAAACAGCCAGAAGACAATACATTTCTGGGTCACCGAGTCACTATAAATAGTTAGCACTTTGTCACTGAACTGCAGCGCAATCATGAGCCACAATGTATTAATTATTAGGGACTTAACGATATTGTTTACATTCTCCGCTCATACCCCTGGTGCTTATTCCTAATAAAAAGCATCCAACCCAGGCAGGGCTGAGAGTGAGAGCGGCTGCCGCAGAGCGATGCTCAGCAGCATGTTGCTGCTGACACAGAGCTTCCAGCTGGAGCCGTGGGCAGCGTTGGGAAGGAGATGCAGAAAGGATGCTCCATTAGGAAGCCCTGCTGCTTTAAGAGCCTTGGGTGGGAGCTGGCTGGGTTCCCAGCTAGGCTAAAACTCTGACAAAGTGGTGCTGAAGTCAATATTGGTATAATTGTCTCCAGGCAGGGCAGTGAGATAAGGTCCATAAAGCCCAAGCAGGGAGGGAGCGATCGGAACATGGAGAACAAAGCAATAGAAAAGAGAGGGAGACACAGGACATTGGAATTGCATCTAGGATAGTGCCCCGAGCAGAATGTTCCCCAGTGCTGCAGGGCTGAGAGCCAGCATGCACGGACCAAGGACGATGCCATGGAGGTGATGCTCCTGCTGGCTTTGGATTCCCTGTTCTGCTCTGAGCGTGGTGCAGCCCTGGGGGCTGTTGTCAGTTGCTCAGACAGCAGTGGTTCCTCAGGGTTTGCTCTTCCACCTCCTATGTTTTGGAGAGAAGACCACACACCAGTCCTGCTGCGGGCAGCAAGGCAAGTCTTGATCTCGGCAATTCCCTAAACAAGAATTATATCCCAAGCCAGAAACTGCAGGAGTGGTTTCCTCTGCTGCGCAGGCAGAAATCCAAGGGTTAATGTTTTATGGGATTCAGAGGACTTTGGGACGTCAGGAGGACGGTTGTGCACCTGACCACAGCTGCTGGGGTCTGGCAGCGTGCCGCCAGGAGCTCAGACACGGGAGTGAGCTCCTGAGATACCTCTTGGTGTGATCCTGAGCCACTCTGACAGCACAGGTATAAGTCATGGTCCTTGTGAAAATGTGGTCTCAGCTTCAAAGACATGCTGGGAAAATGCTACCTGAGTGCTGACCTCGGAGCTTGGGCAAATGTTTCTCCTGGTATGAATTCTGACTTTAAAAGTCCACCTTTCAGACTTTCTGCTCTGTTTGGAAATCAGCCCCTCTCCAGCGTTGCCAGTGAGACTCACAAACTCAGAGGCGTTTGGCAGCTACGTTTGGAGTGCTGCTGGGAGCAACTGTGACTTCTGCACCACTTTGCTCTGCACCCTGTGCTCCTCCATCAGGGGCATAGCACCAGCGGACAGCACAGACCGTGGAGCTGGGTGCTGGAGGGCAGCAGCACCAGCAGATCCTTATTTCAGTGTCTGAAAGAGAAGGGACTGCACACAGCCTGAGCATCCCTCCTGCACGACCCTGTCAGGTCAATTAGAGCCGTGTGACTGGAGAGGGTATTATCGTTATTAGAGGTCATTTATTAAAAAACAGGAAATGCTTAAAAAAAAAAAAAAAGGAGGAAGAGACATTTCCATGAGAAATAAGAACTTCCAGTGTTCAAAGGTAATTGCTGAAGGTTGTAAACAAGGCCTTTGGAAGGCTGTAAATGGCCTCGTGCCCCTGCCAGCACTAATTGCACTGAAGCAGAGGGACGCGCTTGCAGACAGCGGGTGTCTGCAGATGGATGTCAGTGCATGTGGGACTGGTGCTGGAAGGAGCCTGATTACAAAAGGGGATCACAGGAGGTGAAACTCCCGCATCAGCTTTCCTCTGCCCGGAGTTCCGGATTCCCAACCTGCCCGACACGGTTCATGCAAGCGCTGTCTCTCGTTCTGCCACTCCTGTACGTTTAGCTGGAATATATGAGCCCTGTGTGGGACTTAGCCCAGTTGGCAGGCGAGCTGCAGGACTGGTATAACAGGATCTCACCAATCTGGGCTAAGGAGCACTGCCAGACTTTGCTCAGAGGGAACTCAGCCCCATGTGTGCCCGGAGGATCCCCGACCCCAGCTCTCCTTGTGGGCAGTGAAACCCCAGGATTTACCTCCATCTCCCTGAACAAAAACCCTCCAACAGCAGGAAGCTCAGAGCAGAAGGAGACCAAAAGAGGCTGTCCCGTCCCATCCCGTCCTGTCTCATATCCCAAAGGCAGCTCTGCCCTTGGGATGCGCCCGCACTCACCGTGTTGTAGTACTCCGCGATGATCGGCGAGCGCTCAAAGTTGTTTTCACACCAGTCGATTTCGGAGCTCTGGTAGGAGAATATGCTCGGCATCGTCGGGCCGCCTGGGCAGAAGGAGAGGAGTGGGTTAGGCGTGCACCCGCATGCAAATGGTACGGGGAGAAGTGTGCTGCACACTGGCCCCACCGTCCCCTTGCACACCTGCACCATCTCATGTTGCGCAGCATCCTTACCCTGCTATGAAAGACTCATCCTCTTCCCACCACGCATTGTATTGCAGATATTTCCTTCTCTCTCCCCACGATCAGAAGTCACAAATCGGCCTAGGAAATATCCTTGAGCTGCGAGCTTGGGAATGGTCACCGCAGCCACATCTACGGCACTAACATCCCTCGTCGGGGGTCACTGCTGCCCCATGTCCCAGCCCTGCCCTTGTCACCCTGCCTTCTGCCTTTGCTTCACTTTCTTTATGACTCAGATCTTGCTGCCAAGAGGACTTCCCCACACCTCATGGGCTGTGCGCTACCTTTTGGGAGTGGAGCTCTGCAGGGTTTATTGCTCATTGGCTCCGTCCTTGTTCATCGTTTTGCAGCATTCACCCCAGGGCTGGAGCTCAGCGCAAGCACCAGTGCAGACTCGGGGTGTTCCCAGAGTCCTGAGGCACGGAGCAAAGGCCTGGGATTGTGTCCCTTTCCCAGCAGTGATTCCACTTTGAGCGCACCCAGCCCAGTGAAAGGCATCCAAGCTTCACGCCTCTGATCCTCAGCCTGGCCTCTGGTGAAGGAGGAGCTGCATTTCCAAGCAGGATTCTAACCAAAATCCAACCTTTCCTCTCCATTTCTCTTCCCTGTGCTGAAAACTTCGCTATCCTCCATGTGCACATCATTTCTCAGACCTCTTTGGAAAAATCAATGTTCCAATCAAGTTGCTTGTTCACAAATCCTTTGGAGCTATCCTGGAGGCTGACACAGATGGGTGCCAACTCTGGATGTTTGGGAACACCATCCAGACTCTGGGGCTGCGTGCTGGGGATGCCGGAGCTCCTGGGGTTGCTGTGGCTCTTTGGCACTGAGCATGCCCAAGGCACAGGAAGGAAGGGGTGGAAAGCAGCGTTGTTCACTTTAAATCCCTTTCAGCTTTGGGTCTAGCACAGGGAAGGGAAGTTTATCTTAAAATCGCTCTTTGGTTAGTTGTGTTATTATGGAGAAGCCACCGGGTCCTTGCTTACAGCAGCTGAGGAACACCGCTGAGCTCAGCAGTGGCCGTAGGTGTACAAGGCTGGGAAGAAACCAGTTTCCTCTGCCTCTCTTCCCAAGAAGAATTTCAAAGGCAGAAAGCCTGCTAACACAACACTGCCACAAACAAGCCTGTCTGCAGCCTCCTGCATCTGCCAAGCAGTCTGACTTGCGGATAAACCTCCACTGCTCTTTTCCAATTACAAGTTAATGACACCCTTTCTTTAATCCAGGCTGGTTCCCCCAAGCAGGTGAGACTGCATCTTTGAAAGCAGCAGAAAGGAGATGCAGGAGGGTTGGGCTGTGCTCTGACTCTGTGATGCTGGGTTTCCATGGGCTCATGTGCACCGCAGGGACTAGCTCCTGATCCCTGGTGACGTGCATTGCCCTTACAACAACACAAGTGGTTGCACAGGAAAAGAAGTAGAGCCAGGAGGGTAAATCCCATCTCCAACTGAGCAAAGAAGCAGACCCAGGAGGGTAAATCTCATCTCCTCACTGAGTGAAGAAGAGGCGAGAGGATGCTGGAGACATGCAGCAGGAGAAGCAGAAGGGAATAGAGAAGCAGCACCCAGCAGCCGCTTGCTCACTGCTCATCCCAGTGGTGCTTACCTGTGTTCCCTGGGGAGAGGTGAACTGTCGGGAGAACAACCTGCCCGGCTTCTGGAGCTCTGTGGGTGCAGGCAGGGAACGGCCTCGCTCCGTCTTTAAGGACAGCTTCGGGATGAGGTGAGAACCATGAGCACCCTCCAGGCAAAGCTCGCTGTCCCCCACAGGAAACATATTGGCTGGAGGGTTTATATCTGTGCTCCCAAATGGGCAGGGGCTGAGAGGGAGGGCAGGGAAGCGTGAGCTGGAAGGGTTGGAAGAGCAGGTAGAAATGCAGCCTGAAATCATCCGCCTGCCCCTAGGCAGGTTACCTGCGCAAGCGCACATGCGGCGCTCCCAGCCCTGGTTTTCCTAAGGGAGGAACAGATCTGCACAGCCTCCTTTGGATTGCTGCTTAATAAGCAGTATAACCATTTTAACCCCCCCCCAAAAAAACCATGCAACAAGCTGTATTCATTGCCAGGGATTAAATTTAAGCCACTTTTCAACTTTTCCCGGATGGCTGTCATGTATTACCAAAGATAAATCACACTTCCTCTAGCTGTAAATTTAGTTATTTAGTGAAAGAATTGGCTGGATGGGACGCCTCTGTGCGACTGCTTTGCAAATACTTTCCTCCTGAATCCTATTCAGGGTACCATGAAAACTGGCAGTGTTTGCACCTTTCCCAAAGACCAACACCGTTTTCCTCCACGTAGGGTTGGGAGAAGAAGAACTACATTGCTTTCTTAAGGATAAAAGCTCAGTATTTGGCCAGCTTGTCTTGTTGGAGCAGGGGAGGCACCAGGATCAGCATCACCAGGCAGGGTCTGACCAAGACCTGACGTGTCCCTGTCCCTGTCCCTGTCCCTATCTCTGTCCATTTCCCTGTCTCCATCTCCATCCCCATCTCCATCCCCATCCCCATCCCCATCCCTGTTTAAGTCCGTGTCCCTGTCCCTGTCCATGCAGTCCCCAAGGCTCAGGCTCACATCCCTGCTTTGCTGTGACACTTCCAGGCTCCCCAGGCTGTATTTACCCTGGAACTCTTTGAGAAGTGTAACTATTTCTTTTTACACCTCTATAAAAAGGGAGACCTGAGCCATGCAATGCTTCCCAGAGATGCCAGGGCTTACAAAAACTCCACAAATCCACATGGATTTTGAAATGCAGTGGTAGTTAATCACTGCAGCATTTCTCTTATAGCATGGTTGAGCCATATTGCATGCCACTAAGACAAAGCTTCTTTCTAGGACAGACACTGCAGCTAAAAGCAGGAGCTCAGAGCCCAGTGGGCTGCTCCTGTCCCTGGATGTCTTCACTGCAGTGCTGGAGAAACTTGGGATGGAGTTTGCTTCTTATTCATTTACTGCCTCTGGATGGATCACGGCACTTGGTCTGCTGAAGGTACCTGGGGTATTTAGGGATCACAGTGAGATTCAGAGAGAAGCAGAGAGGAGATTTGAGAATAAGGCATTGCCTGGGCACACGATGCCTGCCTCACGCAACCACCTTCGAAAAGAATGAGTTTTCCCACCCCCAAAGCTCTGGCATCCTTGGCGTGAGCAAAGTGCTGAGCATCGCTGATGTATCCTGTGCCATGCGATGAATAAGTAACGGGAGGATGTCAGGAATCTGCATCTTCCCTGATTCATCAGTCAGCAGTGTTCAGGTCACAGGGAGAGGGGCTGGTTTCCTGCTGAGTCCTCTGTCCCAGCTTCTCCTAATGGCTGCATCCTCCTGCCTGGGGGCAGCGGGGATGTGGGGTGGACTGGAGGTGAGGAACACAGACGGGGTCAAAGTTTTTGGGGGTTTACAAGAAAGCTGCACGGAGACAACTCCTGTAAGTCCTTACCTCCCAGCTAAGAGCTCCTGCCTCCTCTCCCCCTTGCTCCTAACACAGGACATAGCATGCTGGGCTTTGTGGTTTGGGATTTGCCATCACCCACAGAGTGGGACAGCCACGAGCTGGCAATGCAAGCAGGCAGGGCTTGTCCCAGGGCAACTCACATGCAGGTTTCCACCTGCACTGCTGCAGGAAGGGGGACTTGGCTTTAAGCAACTCATCAGGAGAAGCTGTGGCTCAGGGGCATGTGCCTCCATGTGCTCATTGTAGGGCAATGACTGCTGGTGGATGGTGAGGAGGTTGCACTGGCATCCCGCAGCCCTGCTGCTGTGTGCTCAGTACATGTGAGTCAGAACCCTGGGGTAGATGGAGATGAAGGGCTCAGCCTGGCTATCACATTGGATGAACTAAGAGGGGAACACAGGTATTCTGTCTGCCTGCTACCCCATTCCATTGCACTGCCCACATCCAGGAGGGTCCCGGGGCAGCTGGACATGCTCCGTCCTGCCGCTGGCTCCTGAGCTCTGGTGTGTGCCTTAAGCTCCAGAGCAGCAGTTTCTTGCTGCCAGGTGTAAAGGCACAGGGAAGTGACTTGGGAGCCTTGCTAACACTGAGCAGTTAGATAATCCCTAACATCCACAGCTCCACAGGGCAGGGATCGCAGCCTCTGCTTGGTTTGGAAGCTGTTTAGCAAACCACGGTCTGGAAGATATAAAACCAGCAGCAGGAGACGTGCTAAAGCCGGATGAGCTTTACACTGCCAAATGAAAGCATCCGTCTCCATTGCTGCTGCGCAGCCTAGTGGGAGCGATGCACCCGCTCCTGTGCACATCTGCAGAGCTGTAAATATCTGTGTTTCTCCACCACGCAGCGCAGAGGCTCCAGGCAACCAAAAAGCAGCGGCAGTGACAGTGAAGATGGATGGCACCCCACGCAAGGTGTGGCTCTCAGGGCTGACCCACCTGCTCTTTACAACATCACGGCCCGAGCCCTTGTGCAAGTCAACCCCCAGAGGAGCGGAGCACAAGCCTTGTCAGGCCCCAGAGGGCTGCTCACAGGGTCCAGGAGCAATTCCCCACCAATCCATCATCACTGAGCAACCACCCAGGCACTCTATTATCTCTGCTCCAGGCAGGATGCCATACAGTCAACCCAATATCCTCTGCCAAACTGACAACCCCCCCCCACACACACCCCGCTATGCTTGTTTTGAAATACAGGTTTGTTTTAAAAACCAAATCATTTAATTGCTTATAGGAACAACAGTAACAGTCATAATTAAATGAAGTTCTGCCAGTGCTGTCATCTGTCACATGCACTTCTCAGTGTGGTCGTGTACACACGTGGCAGACTCAGGCTTGCGTAACCCAGTGGGAGCTGCTGTGTGTGCAGGGGCTGAACATGGACTTTTCTCTTTCCAAAGCCCAAGCTATCTGCATCCAGAGAGAGAAAATCCCTTCATTCTCAGCAGCACTGGGAGAGCTTCAGCAGAGCTCTCCCTGCTCAGGACACGTACAGAGTAAGGGCTGCTTGAGTCCCGGGAAGTACCACATTTAGCAGAGACTGAGCAGGGCAGCTCCTTGCTAATCAACTCTTCCATCTTTTCCTACTTGGAAGAATCCTGACTCTGAAGAGACTCAAAAATGGAAGGAGATGAGGAGAAGACTCCTTCTCACTTGAGCTGAGTCTGCAGCTTTCCATCCAAGCTGGCAGAGGCCTGGCAGTGCTTTGCACCAGGTTTATCCAGCACTGCAATACCTTCTGAGAGCGACGCAAAGCTTTGGCAGGAGGAGATGGTGATGGTTTGTGCAAGGTAGGTGAGAGACCCAATAGCAGTGTTGGCAGCAGCCCTGGGAGCCAGAGGCTGCCGAGCCCTTGAGGGGAGACCCCCCCAGTCCCTTTACTCCTCTCCCTGCTGGGCAGAAATCAGGAGGTGATGCCTTTGTGTTAGGAAGGGAGAAATCACTGTGGTCACCCCCATCTGCTGCTCCTCATTGAGAAAGACAGAGTAAAGTGTGGGGAATCGCTGCTTCCTTCAAGCTCCGTAAGCAGCAAAGAAGGCAGAGCAGGGAAGGAACAGGCTGCCCAGGAAAGTGGTGGGGGCACCGTCCCTGGAGGTATTCAAGAAACGTGAGATGTGGCTCTTGGGGACGTGGTCAGTGGGCATGGTGGGATGGGCTGGGTTGGGCTTGGTGACCTTAGAGGTCTTTTCCAACCTTAATGATTCCGTGATTCTATGGTCCTGTGATCCTATGGTCCTGCCCATGGCAGCGTCTGTTCTCTGAAGGACTGTAGAAAGGAAGAAAGCAGGAAAAAATCCTGCCCCATCTTCTGGTGGTCAGTGACTTAGCACTTCCTTGGCTAGAGGTCCTGGGCCATCGTGTTTCATAGGTCAGAGCAGAGCAGTGCTGAGCACACGTATCTCAGGTTTTTAAAGGCCATTTTTAAGGCTATGCCCTACAGCCATGAGCTCCAGTTTAACTACATGCTGGGTGGAGAAGTGCCTCCTTTCACCTGTTTTAAACCTGCTGCCTGCTGGCTGGTGCTGGTTGGTGCCCTCCTGCTGGGTCAGCCCTGGAAAACCCCCAGGCCCATTCCCGCAGCTCTCCATCCATTCTGCTCAGTCCCAATGAGCATCCCACTGCGTCATCTCCTTTCCCACCTGTGTGCACAGAAGCACCTTTCATCCCACGTGCTTGGGGATCCTCCCCATCCTCCTGCAACCACTGCTTGACATGAGCCAGCCTCCTCTTTCCTACAGCAGACGAGATGCAGAGAGCATCCTTTGTGGTTCCAACGCAGCCTTGCTGGATAACAAGCAATGCTCGTGTCCTTCTGCGAGCCATTAAACAGCCTCTGCCTGTGCAGCAGTCTGAGCACAGCTGCTGCACAGTAAAACATCCTCACATCACAACAGCACTGCTCTCTTGTAGACCTTTGTGGTGACCTTCATGCAGGGCTGGATGCATCCCTGGAGCAGCTGCGGTGCAGGACGTGGCACAAAGGATGGACCACGCTGGTGCCGCTGCATGGCTACTTCCTAAGCTCAAAGCTCAGCTGCACCCCGAGCTGCGCCTGCGTGAGAGGGTTCCTGCCCACACCCTCTGCAAGGAGGGAAGGGTTGCACAACACAGGTGACAGCGGAGGAGGCTGCCCTGGGAACCCGGCCTCCAGGCCATGCCCTTGCCTATCTCCCAGCATTGCGATGGGAACGGGGAGACGGAGCTGTCCCATCTGCAGCCCAGCCCGCCTCTCCCTCTTGCACCCGTGGGACTATTTCCCAATGAGCAGAGTTTCCCAAAGTGCACAGAGCACAGTGGCCCCGGCATGCTCATGGCTCTGCGGAGGTGATGAGGACAAGCTCCAGCTCATCCGGGGATGCTCTTGTTGTGATGCTGCTCCTGCAGGAACAATATTAGCACAAACCCAGAGGCAAGAGCAGCATTGGCTGAGCCATGGTGTGATAAAAGAGAAATCCCAATTTTTCTAAGTGTCTATGGAGGGATCTGTGCCAGCACAGCAGTGCTTCATCCCAGCAGCCGTGGTGCATCTCAGGGCCCGAGGCACCCGAAGTTTATTTCTCGCTGAAGCTGCGTGCCTCCTGCGAGCTCCCGGGACAGGTTTTCTCTGTGGTCTCCCTCAGTGTTGACTCCTCACAGAGGATCTGAAATCCTGCGGTAGCACAGTGCAGTAATAGCCATAATGACAGTCCCTGGCGTTGTTTTGTTTGGTCCAGCTGAGCTGGAAGACATTACAGAGCAGGCAAAAACAGTAATTATCCACCACCTTCCTTCGTTTTTTTTTTTGTTGTTGTTGTTTTTTCTCTCCAGGCATTGCAAACAGTCAGAGGCAGCTCAGAGGTGATAACTGTGCTGAGGTGAGGCTGAAGGTGCCCCATCCTGCGCTAGGGGCTGTACACATCCCCACTGCCCTGGGGCTGCAGCCCCTGTGGTCCCACTCCACATTTCCAGGCAAGAACGAGGTGGAAATGATGCTGGGGGTATTTGCTGGGAGAAAGCGGCCCGAAAGGCGCTGGCATCATCCCTGCAGGGTGACAGGAGACAGCTCCCCTGCTCTATCCCCTATTGGAAAGTTCATACAGTGATGGGCAAGGTGCCTCCAGACCTGCTCTGAGATAGGAGCTGCGTGTTGTTGTATGGTTACACAGGGATAAGGCAAAGCTAATTCCTGCAGAGCGGAGAGAATAAATCACTCTGGGCTGAGGAACCCCTGGGATGGGATTGAAAAAAATATATCTGTAAAGAGTCCAAAGGAACCAGCAGGTGTCTGTCTGCCACCTGTATGTTTCAAACCTGATACAGCCTCTGTTGTGAGTCACACAGCAGGACGAATAATTTCCACTGAGAGCGGTTGGATTTTCTTTTCCAGTCAGGGACTAGCAGATAAAATATTAAAGCACAAACTGCAAAGCTTGTAGGGCCCTCGCTGTGCAAAAAGCTCAGGGTAGACAGACTGATGTCCCAGGTGCACCGTTAAGAGAATCACCAATAAAAGAGCAATACTGCAAATAGGAGAGAATCGTGACTTTATCCCACACTGGGGAAATACCGCGTGCGAGCTGCAGCGCCAGCCCTGAGCCTCTGCTTGGGGATCAATCCTGCCTGCTCTTGGAGGCACAGTGTTCAGATTAGAGCTAAAATTGGGCTGAACCTCTTTCTGGATGTGCCTCCTTCACCCTGCTGCCTTTTGGCAGCCCCCAGGCAACAGCTCCTGCTCCAGGCATTGAGCAGAAGTGCCTGGAGGCACCCAAACCCATTGGGCATCTCTGTCTTGCCCCCAGAAAGGAAGAGCTGCCTGGTGGTCATAGAATCAGCCATCACAGAACGGTTTGGGTTGGACGGGTCCTTAAAGGCCATCCAGTCCCAACTCTATGGGCAGTGACACCTTCCACTAGATCAGGTTGCTCACAGCCCCATCCAAACTTGAGCACTTTCAGGGATGGGCCATCCACAGCTTCACTAGGCAGCCTGTTCACCCCCATGGTGAGGATATTTTTCCTAATATCCAATCTAAATCTCCTCTCTTTTAGCTGAAAGCCACTACCCCTTATCCTACACCCTACACTCCCTGAGAAATAGTCTATCTTTCCTGTAGACTCCTTTAGGCTTTGGGAAGGCCCATATGAGGTCTCCCCGGAGCCGGGGGGATGCTTCCCTCTGCTGGCACCGAGCAGTGCTGCAAGCTTCACAGCCCCACTTCCCAGCAGCAAGAATCAAGAAATCACAGAATTCCTCCTTCATGCTACGGAGGACTGTGTTATCTTTATCCACCTCCTCCTTGGTGGGCGTGTTGGGTGCACACTGTTTTTCTCGTCTCCCAGTCGATGCCTTATTTGTTTGTAAATCCCTAATAAAATCTTTAGGTTCTCCTTCCGCTCCAGGAAATCACTGCAACCTCCCACGCACCCCAGAACGTCTTAGGAGTGAGATGCCCCAGTGAAAAGGCTGCGTGCTCCTCCAGCTCCACATGGGTGCCAAGGTGCTGCTGGAGCAGCTGCTTTGGTCTCCCATGGTTGGATCCCAGTATATCTCAGCAGGACTGGATGCTTGGGATTCACAGCAACCAGGAGGTCTGGGGAATCTCATCTCTGTGTTGGGATATGAATATGGTGTGGTGTGAAAGTCACCGCGGTGCGGGCAGCAGTGATGCTGTGTTTGTGCAGGATCCACTCAGCGAGGCACTGGGCTAGGAACTAAGCAGTTAAAGCAGTGCAAAACACAGACATAACATCGTGTTGCCTAACAGATCACACGTTGTTATGAGCATCTCTGCTGCAGCTTGCACAAAGAGCCCCAGACCTGAATTTTACCCCAGGTCAGCACTCAGGGCCCTGCCTTCCCCTTGCTGCCCCTTGCACAGTGAGTCACCAGTTTTGTGTTGATCTGCCCAACGCAGAAAGTTGAGATCCGTTTAAATGTATCTAGCAGACACCAAATACCAGACACAGCTTTAAAATCAATTCGGTTCAATCAGAGCAGGGTTTCGTGTTTTAAGGCGAACTTAAAACGAGGGAACCCAGCACAGTGAATCCCGAGGGAGGGGACATAAAGCCACCCTGGGGTGGGCGGGTGGGGGGGGCTAGGAAGGCAAGCATTGTTTTCTACAAAGAACAGGAAACGAGCCTCAAAGAGTACATGAAAGAGACCTTAAAACAAATGCAGATCAGCAAGGGGGGGATGGAGGGGGGGGGTTGCTCCCGGCTCATCTCCCAGCTGCTCTGCCCAGGGGCTGCCTGCAGAAACTTGGAGCAAATGGGACTCTTGGTGGGGAGGGACAAGGTGTTGGGATCTGCTGTCCTCAGCCCAAAGGGCAGGGCCCCATGAAGCCCCAAAGGGACCAGAGGAGCCTGGATTCACCCAGCGAAGGGGGAATGCTAATAACGGGGCCTGGGCAGTACAGCATCTGGGACAGAGCAAGCAGGTGATGATTTGGGCTTTGCTGCAAGGTTTTGGGCTTTGCTCCAGTCTTGGGCTGCTCTCCCTGTTTGTCCAGTGTCCCCATGGCACGTAGGACGCTTAATGGATATGAGGAACAATTTGTTCTCAGAAAGAGTAGTAATACATCGGTACAGGCTGCCCAGGGAGGCGGTGGGGTCACCGTCCATGGAGATGTTCAAGGAACGTGGGGATGTGGCACTGAGGGACATGGTCAGTGGACATGGTGGGATGGGTTGGGGTTGGACTGGGTGGTCTTAGAGGTCTTTTCCAACCTTAACCATAGCATCATAGAATGGCTTAAGTTGGAAGGGACCTTAAAGATCATTGAGCTCCAATCCCTTTGCTGGGGGCTGGGTTCGCCCCCAGCTCAGGCTGCCCAGTGCCCATCCATGGCACTGGGGACTTCCAGGGATGGGGCACTCACAGCTCTGCGCAGCAGTGCCGGGGCCTCACCTCCCTCTGGCTAAAAAATATTTTTCCTAACATCTGACCTAAAGTTCCCCTCTTTTAATGATTCTATGTTTCTATGATTCTTTAGCCCTTGCACACCTCCATGCAGCCCCAGCACTGGAGCTCCTCAGGGGACATCAGGGAGAGGGGACAGCGCTGTGATGCCCTGTGGCAGAGAGCCTGGAGCTCCTGGCATGCAGCGGGCCCGGAGAAACCACGGCATGAACGAGGCGGTTTGCAGCAATGCCAAAAGGCACCATCTCCACACACAGCTTTTCTTCATGACCATGTTTCTTCTACAAAGCACTCATTCAGGCCCCTTCGGAGGTCCAAGCCCTCTGTGGAACATGGCCACTTCCTTCTGCTGCTCCTCATAAAACACGGCTCGCCTTGGAGCCAACTGGCAGAGCCAAACAGTAACACAGCTAAGCCACTTCCTCACAGAGGAGGAGGGCCGGTGGCCCTCTGCCAAAGGGGACAATGTGGGAGTGCAGTGGTGCTCTGTGTGCACTCCTGTTCCTGTTTACGTGGAGGCTGGGCGGGTGACGGGAGAGGTTTCCCTGCGTGTTTTTAAGGCAGCGTTTTAATGAAGTGCCACATCCCAGAGGAATCTGCGAGTGGAGGCTGAGCACAGAGGGCAGCGCCGTGCCCCGGCCATGGGCACGTCCCTGCAGCTGTGATGGGAGCTGTGGTAACGGGGAGATCATGCAGTGACCTCATCCCAACCACGTACTGGGATGTCCCCAAGGCCCCACAGCCATGAGAGGAGATGTAGTAATGGGGAGATCACGCAGTGACCGTATCCTGGCCATGCACTGGGGCTGGGATGTGTCCCTGAGGCTCCGCAGCTGTGGTGGGAGCTGAGGTAATGGGGAGATCACGCAGTGACCGTATCCTGGCCATGCACTGGGGCTGGGATGTGTCCCTGAGGCTCCGCAGCTGTGGTGGGAGCTGAGGTAATGGGGAGATCACACAGTGACCCTCTTCCGGCCATGCAGTGGGGCCTGGACACGTCCCCCAGAGGCCCCGCAGCTACGAGGGGAGCTGTGAGGGGATGTGGTGACCTCCTGCTAACGGGGAGGTCATGCAGCAACCTTCTCCTGGCCATGCAGTGGGGCCTGGAGGTGCGCCCAAGGCCCCACAGCCACGAGGGGAGCTGTGAGGGGATGTCATGTGGTGATTTCCCCTGCCATGGGGTAACCTTGTCCTGGCTCAAACAGGGCCAGTGCTGGGCTGGAGCAGTGCCAGGAGCGAGGCAGTCGGGACTGCCCGAACGTTCCAGACAGGGGCAGCGTTTTTTGAGGCCGAACGTCGCCATGATGACGAGCACAGGGCAAGCCCGGAGGACTGCAGTGCCACTTCCCGCCGCCACGCTGTGCCACCAAACACTGCGGCTGCGTGACGGGCCCGGCCGCCCTCCACCACTCCCCCCGAGCAGACGGAGCCGTGAAGGAGAGCGCTGAGCCGCACAGCCCCGCGCGCTCCTCCCCGCCCCCTGGGGTGCCATTTTGTCGAGGGCCGCCCCTCGCCCGCCACGCGCGGCGGAGCCCGCCAGGGGGCGCTGTGGCGCGGCGGGGCCCGGGGCCCGGGGCGGCGCAGCGCGGGGCGGCGCGGGGCCGCCAGGGGGCGCGTGGCGCGCCGCCTTTGTTGCCGTTGGCGCCTTCCTCTATATAAGCGGCGGCGGCGGCGGCGCGCGAGCTCCGGCGGGCTCGGCTCGGCTCGGCTCGGCTCGGCTCGGCTCGGCTCGGCTCGGCTCGGCGGGTTCGGTTCTAGTTCGGTTCGGCTCGGCTCAGCCCGGCACGGCGGCGGCGGGAGGATGGAGATGAGAAAGCGGCTCACGCTGGAGCTGCGCAACAAGAAGCCTGGAGAGGTAGCGCGGCCGCCGAGCACATGGCGAGGGCGGGGAGGGACGCGGGGAGAGCGGCGGGGCCCGGCCCGTGGGCGCCATGGCGGAGCGCGGGGCGGGCGCGCACGTGTCGGAGCGGGGCCGGGCCGCGCTGCCGCCGTTCCCGTGCCCGGAGTTCGCCCAAAATGGTGCCGAGATGGCTCCCGCCGCGCCGGGGCCGTCTAACATGGCCGGAGCGGTCCCGCGCACGCGGCTCGGCCATGTTAGGGGCGGCCCCGGGCGCTGCCCGCCGCCCGCGGGCGCCATGGAGGCCCCGCGTTGAGAGGAGGGGAGGCCCCGGGCCGGGCCTGCGCTGAGGGGCGGTAGGGCCCGGAGCTGCCTCGTGGGGGAGGAGGGTGCGGCCTGCTCGGGGCCTGCGCTGGGTGTGGGGCCGGGGGCTGCGGCCTTGGGCGTTCCTCAGAGCTCGCTGTGCCCCCCCGGGGTGAGCCCGGCCCAGCTCAGGGCTGAGGCCTGCTCCCTGCTGCCGGCCAGCCTGCCCTGCTGCCGCGTGGGGCCGTGGGAAGGCGCCGTGCCCCGTCTTGGGGCTGTTCTCTGTGGGCTGCGCGGGGCTCCGATAGCCCTGGAGGTTCCCAGCGCTCACGGAGCCGCGCTCGCAGTGTGGCGGGTGATGCCAGCGGCACGGGCTGTACTTTCCCCGCTGGTGGTGGAGGTGATTCACAGCCCGTCCTCTCCTTCGCAGCGGCAGACAGGGCTGCGTGGGCTCGCTGAGAGACCTCCCCTCTACTGGGAGAGGAGAGAGCGGGGCTCTTGATATCAAAGGTGGAAATTCCCGTGCTCGGGCCTGCTCCTTTGAGTGGGGTTTCTCCCCTCTTGGAGGAGGGGAAGCTCAGTGCTGAGGCACGGACGCGAAGAGCCCACGCTGGCAGGAGGAGGGTGCTGTGATAGACCTACCCAGCCTAAAAAAAGGAGCGAGGCGATAGCTGAGCTGTCCTAAATCACTTTGCTGCTCGGTTTCCTTCTCCAGTGCCTCCTTGGCTGAACTTTCTGCTTCCCAGTGCCTGCCTGTGGCTTGTACGTCCTTTGCTGTGCTGAGGAATGCTGTCTGCTCAGCTGGTGGGGCCAGTTAAACTGCCTCGCTGCTATGGTGCTTAGATCGCGCTGCACACAGCAGTCAGCCAAAGCTCGAGGCTGGGAGTTTTGCACCCTTCCAAACCATTTGTGTTGTCCTTCAAGCCTCAGCTCCTGGAGCAGCTCATCACTGCTGTGCGCAGTGCTTCAGCAAAGAGGCCTGTCCTTATCTGAGGGCAGCCTTGCCGCCTTGCTGGCTTCCTCATAGCGAGGTAGCTATGACTGTCACCCGTCTCCTGAGATGGTTCGCTGCTTCTCTGCAGCACGTTGCCCTGGGCTGCTCAAAGTCAAGCCGGGATCACAAGGAAAACGCTCCATAAATGGAGCTTGTGGTTGAAGTTAAAGCCTTCCTGGATGGTGAAGGAACTTGCAGAACAAGAACAGTTTGAAGAGTAGAAGTGTCCCTTCAAGGCTGCAAAGCTGCAGGTTTCCTCTTGTTTGACACCAGGAATTTGAGTGTGTGGCATGCTGGGGAAAGGAGCAGGCTCAGTGCGTGTGTGCCCTGCAGCCGAGGCTGGTACGAGCCAGTACTGCTGCTGGAAGGAGCAGTCCTGGCTGCTCAGTCCTGTTCTGCTTTTGCACTGCCAGCTGCAGCATTTGTTCTGCTGGCCAGGGCAAGGCTGTGCTCCAAGTTAAGCAGGTCTCTCCGCAGCTAGGTTGGTTCTTAACCCAGTAATGTTCGCTCTCACTTCTGTGGTGGCACCAAGTGACAGCAGCAGAGTTTTTGGCCACCTTTATGCTTGGATGCTGAGTCTCAGTTTCCTCAGTTTAGTCTGAGGAACAAAATGAGCTCAACTGCAAAACTCCTGGGTGAGCTTGTTTGCTGCTCTGCTCAGAGCCCTGACCAGTACAGCCAGCTCTGGAGTTTGTGTTAACTCATTCTGAGCTGGTGCTGCTGTGAAGTTGTCAGGGCAGCCCTGGAAGAGAGCTCCCTTCTATTAGGACAAAGTCAAGTTCGTATGACACTTCCTAAGAGTTAGCTGATCTGAGCAAGAGGTAAAAGTAGTGATCTGCAAAGGAGAAATTTAGCGAGCAACACGAGCTTTCTGGCCAAGACTCATTTTTGCATCTTGCTGGGAAGAATGCGTGGGGTAAAAGCAAATTTTGGAAACGGCCCGCGAGAACTGGAGCTGTGCTTCATAGAGAAAGAGAGGGGGCTGCCAGGTGTGTGTGTCTGCCCTTTGAGTGCTTACAAGGTGCAGTTCTGTGGTCTTACTGTTGTGGGAGATTTTATACTGAAAGAACCAGATAAAGATGACTGCTGTGCTCGTAGTCTGTGCTTGGCAAAATATTGGATGCCATCAGTGCATGAAGAGTTTGGAGGCTGTGGGGCATGAGGGGTTTGCTCCGTAGGATATCCTGATCTGGAATGGACCTATCAGGATCGAATCCATGGGGAGACTTTCAGTGGGAATGTGCCTTCAGTGGTTCTTTGGGGTGGGTTTTCAAGTGCCCAAGGCAGGCCTAGTGTTGTGGGGAGAACCAAAGGGAACCGAACCAGGTGACCTGGTTTGGCATTCTGTTAATTCAGCCCGAGTTGTGGCTCTGGAAGCTTTTTGAAGCTTTGCATGAAATGCTTTGATGCAACCTTATGGTTCAGCCTCTGAAGGTTTCCTAGTGGAGAAGGGTTTCCGGCAGTCCTTGGCCAGAGTCATATGATGAATGGTGTTAGACTGTTGCACAGCTTGTGCTTAAAGCGTGAAATCCTCACCACGGTTCCTTGTGCTCTCTCAGAAGTGATTTGGCTTTAAGATCTTGCACGTCCCGTGGGGGTGAGCACAGGGGAGACCTTTAGATGTGCACGCTGCTGTGAAATGTCACTTAGCCTGCAGTCAGCTTGATGGGCTTGAGGTGAGGCTCAGCTGGACGTGCAGTGACAGCTCCTGAGTGTCTCTGTTGGCAGGTGAAAGAGCTGGTTCTTGATAACTGCCGTTCAGACGATGGCAAGATCGTTGGGCTCTCTTCAGATTTTGAGAACCTGGAGTTCCTCAGCATGATCAACGTCAACTTGCTGTCCATCTCCAATCTCCCCAAACTTAACAAGCTCCGGAAGGTGAGTCCCATCTCCAGCGGTCCTTGCTCTGAGACAGGCAGGCTGACCTGTCTCTGGTGAGAGCTTTTTCCTGCATCAGCTGGAGAAAAGACACTTGGATTCTCAGTCTGTAAGCTGAGCAAGTGAGAGGTTATTTCTTAGTGTATGAGCAGATGTTTCTGAGCTTGCATTTTAAGCATCCTTTCTTGTTTTTACTGTCGTAAATTTCAGTCATGCATTTTAGGTGTTAGTGTTTGTAGTTAGCTAGCAGGATATGTACTCCCTCAGATCTGCAGTACCAAAGTGGCTGGGAGTGGGAATGGGGGTCTCAGTGAAAACTGGAGCTGCTTCTCTAATAACAGGGTTCTACAGTCTAGTTGTCAGGGAACTGTATTCCCTTTGGCAAAAGCTGAAACACTTTGTGACCATATGATGTTTCCCTCTGGCAGCTGGAGCTGAGTGATAACCGGATTTCTGGTGGCCTTGAAGTTCTAGCAGAGAGAACTCCCAACCTGACACACTTGAATCTAAGCGGCAACAAGATCAAAGACATCAATACCCTGGAACCCTTGGTGAGTGAGAGGCTGTGCTGGGATCTAAGGGATGACATTTCCTTTGGGGAGCATGTCTGTGCAGCAGAAGTCCAACATCTTGGTAACTGTTCCAACAGCACTTCGTGGTTCTGATGGGAACAGATGAGTGGGTCCAATTTGAGGCTGGGCTAATAGTTAATGGCTCCACTGTCTGGAAAACCAGCAGCCAGTTGCTAAAAAGAAGCGTGAAATTTGGGCTGGATGAGTAAAACTGTGGATGCAGTGCTCAGTGTCCATCTGAGAAAGGACCGTTAATGGGTCGGATGCAGTTTGAGGTAGGTGGCACCTGGGGTGTCATGGAGATGAGTTGCTTGGACACCAGTGAGGGCTTCCATTGCATCAAGCCAAAGACACTGATGCTGCGCTGTGACCCTTGCACCCTGGGTGCTGTCAGAACTTACATTGCAGGAGGTTCCTGTTGTGAATGCAGGAACACCATTGCTGGTGCAGCTAAACTGCCCCAAAAAAGGCTCTTGCCTTGTCATCTAGACTCTGTAGCTGTGAACAGCCTGATCGAGGGTGTTGGCCTCAGTTGCTGTTATCTTTGGTCCCTCCAGAAAGAGCTTGAAACTGTTCTCCTTTGCTTAGCCTGGTGCACAGTGTGATAGCCTGAGTGGAGGAGCTGCTGTGGCTGTGCTGAAAGGCATATCAGGGACGGTTTGCAGGCACTGTGCTGCCTGTGTTGTGCTCTTGAGCATTTTGCCTGATGCTTATTGGGCAGTATGAGTCTAGTTCTGTAATTCCTCCTGCTGTGTGGGAGCTGGGCACTGTGCTTGTTACCCACTCCATCATCTAAGAGGGAGTATGATTCCCGTATGGGTCCAAGGAAAGGAAGGTGTAGGACAGAGGAGCTGAAAAGGACTTGTCTTTCAGCATAAATGTTGTCCTACACTTACAAGAATCAGCAACTTTTCTCCACCTGAGGAGCACACAGTGAAAATAATGCATGCAAATATACTTTTTTGTATTAGGTATGGGTAGTAAGCAAACCATCTGTATGCTAATGACTGCTTGATCTCCTAATACTGTTGACTTGTAAATGATCTGCTGACTTGATCTTTGCAGAAAAAGTTGCCAAACCTGCATAGTCTGGACCTCTTCAACTGTGAGGTGACAATGCTCATCAACTACCGGGAGAGTGTGTTCACCCTTCTGCCCCAGCTCACCTACCTAGATGGATTTGATGCTGATGAGCAGGAAGCCCCTGACTCAGACCCTGAGGCAGATGGGGATGGACTGGAAGATGAGTATGAGAATGGGGAAGGTAAGGATTTTCTCCTTTTGCTTGGGAACAGCCCATTTTTCCCTTCTGTATGATTGTGTTGGTAAATAAATGATTATAACTTGCCACTTTAGGGGCTGTCTGGACAGGCCTGCTCATTCCTCTCTTTGGGCTGCATGAGAAGTGAGACTTGCTGCAGGCTGACAGGGCTTGCTGCTGGTACTCCTTGTGCATGCTTGTTTGGTGTGATGTCCTTCCTATTACTCCAGCTCTGGGAGGTGTGGGCTTGCTGTCTGGGATTAGCAAGTATTTGGAAAGCATAGTATTTTTGTCTTTTGGTAGAAGGTGAGGAAGAGGAGGATGATGATGAGGAAGATGACTTGGATGAAGAAGTCATTGATGAAGAAGATGATGAAGATGATGATCTGGAAGGTGAAGAGGAGGAGGATGGAGTAGATGATGAGGTGAGGCTTTCAGTCATTACTGTATGTCTTCAGCAGCATTTTGGCTTGCTTGACAGTGTGTTTGTATTTTAATCTTGTGACTCATCAGACCAGATGTCACAGATACCTCTTTGTGGGCAGATTCAAGGGGTCCTACCCTGGGCTTTGGCTTTTCCCATCAGATGGGGGACCCTTTTTACTCCATCAGAATCTTATGGTCCAGTAGTTTTCTACTTAGACTGATACTTCTGTGTCAATCTTCAAGCCATAAAGCCATACACAGACCACTCTTAAAGGGTGCTATTAAGGAAAGAGGAGCTTCTCCATGCTCAGCTCGTACCTGGCACCCTAACTAAGGCAGGAGCAGAGGTGAAGGAAAAGGCTTGTGCTTTCTGTAACAAGGTGTCTTGTTTTGACTCCAGGAGGAAGATGAGGAGGAAGATGGTGAGGATGAAGAAGATGATGAAGCTGATGATGGTAAGTTGAATTCTAACAAACTGTCTGCCTTGCAAAGCTGTCTTGACAGTCTTGGCACGTTGGCTCTATTCTTAGAGCTTCCCAAGCTTCTGCTCCTTGTTGCCTTCAGCTTTTCCATGACTGGTGCAGTGTACCTCTTTGCAGACAGTGCTAAGCTGTTGCTTGTGCCTGAGCTAACTATAAAATAGTGGCTAAAACCTGAGAGTTAAGCGGTAGTGATGGGGAAGTAAGTTTCAGCTGGTAGATCTGCCAAATATTAGAGGTAAATTGCCTAGTGAACCAGTTTAAGTAGCTTGAACCTGATGGTTCTTGCCAGACTGGGGCTTGTCATGTACTCTCCTATTAGCAGTCTCTGTGAGAAACGCTCTTGGAGCTCCCTGTTCATCTCTCCTGTCAGCTCTGGAGAGGGGGTATAGACCTGAACTTGAGTCAGTACTCCTCTGGTTGTAAACACCTGAATGCATTGACAGAATTATAGTGGCTGGCATCACTTCAAATGTCCTTGCATGAGTTTGGTCAGAAATGACTGAATTGTGTAGTTGTTCTGCTTTTGGGAGTGCTCAATGAAAAGCCTGCTTTGAAGCACTTGATGAAATGTGGGATGCTTGGAGGCCGTAAAAATAGTTACTGCTTCATGTGAGTCCAGGCTTTTTGGGTAGCATGAGAAACTGAGCTGGGTGGATCTGATATGTCATGGTGAGAGTCTAGTCTGTGCTTGCTCACCAGCAAGCTGCAGCTGCTGAGGCTTGTAGCCACAGTTCAAGTGCTGTTCCATAAGATTGAACAGAGCTTCATGCTTCACCTCTGTTTGCAGACCTTCCACGAGGGGAGAAGAGAAAACGAAATCTAGAGGATGAAGGAGAGGAAGACCCAGAAGACGAAGAGGATGATGAGGATGACTGATCCCAGCGAGCCAATCAGTTTTACAGACTATGACTGTGCTTGTCTTAACCTCCCCGTTGTGTCTATGTGAGACTGTAAATCCCCATCTCCCGCTCCTCCTCCCCTTTGTATGGCTGCAGCGTCCACAATATATTTTTTTAAGATGTAGAATACTGTAGGCATTCAGGGGAATCTTCCATACAAGGCTCTCTTTCTCACAAGTATCTCATGACCAAAGGCTTTCTCCGTTCTGTGGTTTGTGCAGCAGTTTGCAAAAAAAAAAAAAAAGAGAAAAAAAAAAATTCCTCCTAGGGTATCTTTCGTGTCTGAAATCAGCCTTGCCACACTGGACCCAGAGCTCCAGCTCACCACCCTGCCTGACAGCCAAGAAGATGTGTTTGCTATCTGCATGCCCTCAGACCTGCTTTCCGAAGACACTCGAGCCATCTTGAGCAGTGGGTGCAAATCTGGTTCATCTGAAAGGACTCTAAGCAACCCATCACTGAGGTCTCTCTGATCTGAAATAATGGTGATGTGATCTCTGGATATGCTTGAAGATACTTTAGTGTTGGGATTGTGGGGTGCCTGGGGTCTTGGGTGGGGGGTTGACTGCTTGCAAGACCTGGTACCTCTGGTGATGCACCTTGCAGTAGCCCTGTACTTGCTTTCCTATTTTTTTATAAACTGGAATATTTTTTTTTTTCCTGATTGCCACCTAATAACTTTGACTTGGATGCCCAAGTAGTGCTGATTTATGGTCCTGAACATCTGCTGTGCTGAGGCTTGTCATCGTTCTAGCAGCCTGTGCTTTGGGAAGAGATAGGAAATAGCAGGTTTAGGGATACTGCACTTCTGTCAAACTCCATTTCGCACTGTACAGAACACGTTCAACCAGTATCACTGTGATGCACCTAACTCGGCGTTCCCCGGGAGACCGTGTTAGCCTATATATTCTCAGGGTCCTTCTGCTAGCCAGTAACAGCTCTGGACAGTTGCCTGGTGCGTTTCCTCCTCCTTTTTCCTTTTCAGCACGAAGAGAAGCGCATTGATCAGAAATCCAGCTCGCTCCCCTTCATGCTCTTCACACTGCAGCCGTGGAGCGTGTCTCCTTCTGACCTGGGGTGGCTGGAGCAGGGAAGGGGGGGGGGAATTGGACCGGGGCGAGCTCTCCACTGCAGGGTTTCTGACCTCTGACCCTTCCTTCCCCTGCCACGAGGCGTTGGGATGGCACAGCTGATAGCTTCTGGAGAGAGACCTGGCCCTGTGGCCTCCAGGGATGGGAACTGTTGGGTGCTGGGTGCCTGCATTCGGGACAGAGGGAGCCACGCAGTTGCTGGGGGCATCCCACTGCTGCGGGGGCACTGGCACTTTGTGGAGCTGTGCTCGGTGCTCCGGGCCACCCGCTGGCACCCAGCACCTGGAGGTGAGGCTCACAGAGTTCCTGCAGGAGTGGGGTGTGTTGCAGCACATCGGAGTTCCTGTTGCTTTGTTCCGTTCTCGCTGTTGTCTCTTGCATTGTACAGTAGCTGTAACCATTCGGAGAAGAACTACTCCTGTAAAATGCAAACTGAGTAACTTATAAATGTTAAAGGAATTTAAAAAAAAAAAAGGAAAAAAAAAAATCAGAGCAGCAGTTACTTCTAATTTTTTTTTTCCCTGCATTTTTAGCAGATTGTATGGATTTTATAATAGCCTAGTAACTGTCAGGTTTCGATTGGTCAGACTAGTCCCAGAAATAAGGATCTCCAGCCCTTTTGTATCTTTTGTTACAAAATTTGGATAAAACTTTTAATAAAGACTTCAGTTTTTAAAAACCCATGGCAATGAACGTTGTCTTCACTGCCTCTGCTCTAGGAACGCCAGAGCTGCCAGCAGCCCGTGGAAGCCCTGGCTTGGAAGTTCTGGGGCAGTTTTTCTTGAGCAGCTGGATCCTTTCCTGCAGCAGTGACGGCCCTGCTCACCTTTCCATGGCCCCTTTTTTTTGCACTGAGCCCCAGCTGGGAGGATCCTTGGTAAGTGAAGCTTGTCTGTTATCGTTGTGAGGAGGGGGGGGGGCTTCTTATGGGGTGGGGGTGGAGATGGGAAGCGTGTTGGGGAATCTCGTGCAGGATGTGTCTGTGGGGTTTGTATGGGATTGGTGCAGCTCTGGGCTGCTCCTGTGAATTGCCACAGCTGGGGTCGGGGGGAGCTGTGGGGCTGCTGTTGGAAGGACAGGTAGGTGTGTTTCTGCTTCTCTACCTGTAGGAAAAGCCTCTGGTTGAATGCTGAAAACAGTCTGAGGACAGATTCAACTGCTGGGAGCTTGGCCCCGCTGAGGACAGTGATACAGCTTTAGGGTGGCACGGGGTGGGGGGGGAAGAGGGGTGAACAGCCTCAGCCTCAGTATTGGGGTGCATCAAAGGCAGCTCTGGAGCAGGGATTGGGTGCTGGGGGCTGAACCCAGGCTGGGCTGGGGGGCTTTGGGGGAGGGACTCTGAAAGGCGAGCTGTGCCCCCTCCCTGGGGGCTCAAGGTGCCCTTGGGGCTGCGTGGTCCTGGTGAGCTGCGACTTGTGCAGCTCTGTGGGTTTTACCTGAGGTTCTTTGCAGGGCGGTTGTGCCCAGTGCACTGTTACAGGGCCAGCCCAGGGGCTGGTGAGGGATGAGGGCAGAGCTGCAGGTGCAGTTTGTGCAGCCTCGCTGCTGCTCAGTGCTCTATCCCCAGCAGGAGGGGCTGGGGCTGCTCCCTTTGCTCACCTTCCCCTATGCACGGAGCTGGGTGAGCTGGAGCTGTGGCTTCAGGGCTGCATGGAGGGAGCTGGGAACATGCAGCCCACCCAAGATCTGTGTTATGGGGTCAGTGTTCCAGCTGTGCTGCAGGAATCCCATATGTACATCCCCTACAGCTGCTGTGTGGGATCCATGGAGTGTATCACGCAATGGGGGTGAGTAGCTCACAGCTACTGCTTGCAGCAAATCCATCTTCTTCCAGCCAAAGAAAATAAAAGCTCCAGGTCCTTCAGTGCAGGGGGCAGAGCCTGAGCTCCCAGCTGGGCAGCAGGATGGGGGCTGCCCCTGGATGACCTTGGCTCCATCCCTATGAAGTTTGTTCCAGATGCTGGGTCTCCTTCAAACCCACTCTTTCCACACCCTTCCCATGGTGGGACCCCCTGCTGTGCAGTGCAGGGCCCCTGCTGCCCCATCTGCCCCCTCACTGGGGTGGGGGCAGCTCCTTAGGGCTGGCACAGCTCCCCATTGCCCCCCACAGAGGCTCTCCCAGCCGCTGCTCCTGTACAATTCCTATTTATTAATTTCCAGACCTTGTTCCTGAGCGTCCACTGGGCTCCCCCCAACCCCCTGGGGCTGGAGCAATGGAACTTCTAGGGAAGGGAGAGACACAAGGGATCCTGGGGGGGCTTAGCATTTTCAAAAAGAAAGGGGAGAGAGACTTTTTAAAAAAAAAAAAACAAAAAAAAAAACCCAAAACAACAAATTGCCACCCCCCTCTGGCAGCCTGTGCTGAGGCTGGGGGCTGCTCCCAGGGTCCTAGGGCCGTGGCGTGGGGCATGTGGTGCCCTTAGCCCAGCAGGAGCAGGGCTCCTCAGAGCTGCGAGTACAGGGAGTTCTCCATCTCTGGCGTCAGCTTCGAGTGGAAGGAGGCAATGCTCACCCCAAAATCTGCAGGGAGAGGGAAGAGAGCTGTCAGGTCTGGGGCTGAGCTGCATGGGTTCCTCTGGGGGCATGCGGTGGGTTGGGAACACACGGGGGTGCTACCCACGGGGAATGCAGTGGGGTTGATCCCCATTAACGCCTTCTTCCCCCAACCCACACCCTCTGAGAGCCCCCTTCTCACCCCTTAGGGGCTGAAGCAGAAGAAGGGGATGCTCGTGCTCAATCCCATTTGAAAAGGGCACCTGGGGTCCCCCACGCCACCCCAACCCCCCCAGGGCCATACCCACGTCTGTGTCCAAGCGCCCGGCTGACGGCGGGTTCTTGCGGTGCTCCTCGATGTGCAGCGTCATCTCCTCCCGCGAGGCAGTGGAGTAAGGGCACTGCATGCAGGTGTAGCGGCCCCGCGTGTGCTCCCACACAATGCGGCTGTTGGAGGAGTGCCCTGCAAGGACAGGTGAGGAGGGAAGCACAGAGCCTGCTGGGAGCACCCGTGGCCATGAGTGGGATAGGTATGGGGCGGTGCCGTGGAGCTGTGGGGTAGGAGCCCCCCGTTCTGAGCCCTGCCATGTGAAGAGGTCCCGGATTTGAGGGAGACCCCAAAGCCAGAGGAGGGGCCTGAAATCTGAGAGCAGAGTTGGCCATGGGCACCGCGTGGAGCTGTGCCGTGGAGCCGCGGGGTAGGAACACCCCACTCCAAGGAGGGACCTGAAATCAGGGGGAGCCCCCTGCATCTACAGGGGGAACCCCAAATCGAAGAGTATAGCTGGCCATGGGTATCACATGGACCTGTGGGGTAGAAGCTTTCTACTTTGAGCCCTGCAGAATGCACAGGTCCCTTCTCCATGGGAGGGACTCCAAGTCTGGGGGAGACCCCCAAACCTAAGAACAGAGCTGGCCATGGGCATCGCATGAAACAGTGTCCCTTGGCCGTGGCTGCTGGAAGCATGGTGGGGTTTCAGTGCAAGCAGCTGCTGCACCCCCTATTGGTGCTGCTGCTGAACCCAAGTTTAGCAAATTCTGGAGGGGGGGGGAATGATGCAGACAGCAACAACCCCCACCACCTCAAAGCGTACCTGGGCAGCATCCCCTCTGCACAGAGCTCCCTAAAATGAGGGTGCTTTCCCTCCCCCCTGTGCTATGGGGGCTCTCCCCTCCCCTACAGCCCCCCTACGCCTCCCCCCACCCCCCCAAAGTGACAAAGCAGCCCCCAACCAGTCGGTGCCGAACTAACCTGGAGTCACTCCTGAGCCAAAGCATGGGAGGAGTGGGCTGACACTCACACCTGCGGAGGGAATCGAGGGGCGAGACAAGCATTAGGCCTTCCCCTCCCTGGGTGGGGGGGGATGTGGGGGGCAGGCCTGGCACCCCAGCATGCGGGGGAGCAGCAGGGCCGGGCCAATTTGGAGCATTTTGGTGGTCGCTTTCGTTATTTTTCTTTCCCAATTTGGTGGGGGGAGGCAGGGAACGGCGGTGGGGTGAGGCAGAGAGCGGTGGGGGTGGGCAGCTCCAGGCTGTGGGCTACGGGGCGTAGGGGGGATCCTCGCTGGCCGTCGTCGCGTCCTGGTCCGGGAGCAGAAGAAGCATTGCCCTAACGGCCGCCTGCGCTCACCTTGGCTCTTCTTCCAGACGGCGTTGGAGGCTGACGGGCCATGGCCGGGAGCGCAGGGCCGCAGGCGGGGCTGGGCCGTGGGCAGGCCGAAGGGCACCGGGGGGTGCACGTAGGAGAGGAATGGCACCGAGGAAGGGGGAGGAGGAGGAGGAGGAGGAGGCCCCGAGAAGCGAGTCAAGGTCGGAGGGCCAAACAGGTTGGGTTCCAGCAGCGGGAAGGGGTGCGGGGCCGGCGGGACGAGCGGCAGCGCTTCCAGCGAGCCGGGCAGCTCGGGCAGGCTGGAGGCCGTGTCTGCGCCGGGGGCCGTGGCGATGGCTTCTTTCTCCGTGTGCCGGATGACGGTGGGAGGCTTGGGCAGCCCCTCGGGGGGTGGTTTGGCCGTGGGTTCCTTCTCTTGGGTGGGGGGGGTGGGCTTCTCGGCCTTTTGGGGCGGCGGTGCGGGGCTGCTGGCGCGGTCGGAGCAGACGTGGAGGTGCTTGAAGAGGGAGCGGTGGGTGCGGAAGCGCAGCAGGCAGTTCTCACACCTGCGGGGCCACAGGCAGCGTCAGGTTTGGGGCGGTCCTCCCCTGGTCACCTTGGGGCATGCAGACCCTCTGACCTGGGGTCTGCCCCGTGAGGGTGGGGTGCTGGGGGGTGTGCCACTGGGTGACCCCAAATGGGAGGTGGGATGGGGCTCCGTGTACCTGGGATGAGTCCATGGAGAGATGTGGGGTGGGGACAAGAGGGGGGCAGGGACAAGGTGAGGGGACCAGGACTCACTTGAAGTAGCGGTTGGGTTTGTAGTGCACCTTCATGTGGGCCATGAGGTCCTGCATGCTGGGGAGGGTCTCTGTGCAGCCCAGCGTGGGGCACTGGAAGGTTTTGCCTGCAAAGAAAGAAATGGGGCTGAGTCAGCACTGTCCTGGCTGCACTGCACCCCTGGGGTGGGGATCCCGGCACCGTCCCCATCCCCTTCCGTGCTGTGCCACCACCGTGTCCCTGTACTCCCCTGGGCTCTGCGAGCACTATTTGTGCACCACAGGCCATTCCTGCCTTGCTGTCCCCTTACCCTCGAGGGACTGCGTGGGTCTGTAGTGCACCTTCAGGTGGTCCATCAGCTCTTGCATGCTGGGGAAGGCCAATTTGCAGCCGTAGCTGGAGCAAGCGTAATGCTTCCCTGCAAGAAGACACCGCTATTGGCCTTGTCCCCTGACCTGACTGTCACCTGTGGGTCACCAGGGTGCGTGATTCGCTCAGCTCACCTGGAGCTGGACGGCGCTTTAGGAGCCGCAGGTCCTGCGCTGGGGGGGCTCCTCCGCTCCCCAGTGCTGGCACGGGGCCGCTGGGCAGCACTGCCTCGCTGCAGCCTGCAGGGAAGAGGTGGTGGGATTGGTGCCCTGTGCAGCCACCGTGATCCCAAACCATCACCCCTACCCTGGCCGTGGAGCAGAGCGCGATCTGGGGGGGGGTGTTTGTGGCCATGGCTCCGTGCCTACAATAGGATTTGTGGTGTCCCCCATTGTCGCGCCCCTCAGACAGCAGCCTGCCCCACGCTGCCCCAGGGACTCACCTGCCCCCTCCCCAGCGTATTTCCCCCCCAGGGAGAAGGGGGGCAGAGCTTCGTCCTTCTCCGTCTTCATGGCTGCTGCAGGGCACGGGGCTCTCCTCTTCTTGGTGGTGCTGCACCCAACCAAGGAGCAGGGGGTTAACACTGAGCACGGAGCAACAACCACCTCCTCTGGGTGTTAAAGCCATCCCCCTCCCTCCCCACCTCTCCCACCCCACACGTGGTCCCTAAAGCAAGCAAACATCACTCCCTCTATCACGTGCCATGGGGCACAGCCCCACGCATTACCAGGTTTTAGGGTCAGGTGCAGCACAGCATCCATAGGCAAACCCTACCCTGGACCCACAGGACCACCCCCCCAAACCCAAGGTGACACGGTAATGGAGGTATTTCCCCAGCTTTTCAGGGGAGAGTCAGCTTAAAACATATGGTTTTGGGGTGCTGTGGGATTGCAAGCTGTATCGGGAAGCACAGCCTGGATGGATTGGGAAAGGGGAGGTCTCAGCACATGGGGTGACGCTGAAAGGAGCTGCTGGGATTGGTGCTGGAGCCCACGAGCAGTGTCCATCCCAGGGGCTGGCAGCCCCCACACACCACAGCTTCCAATGAAGAATTTCCTGATTTCTTGAAAAAACATACTTGGGAAAATTCCCTTTTTGGTGTCCTGCTCCCTTACGGCCTCATCTGGAGGGGGCTGGCACTGGGACCATGTGGTGGCATTGGGCATGGTGGCACTGGGTTAACCCAGTAAGGTGGTGGTCTGCAACCATCCTAAGGACGTGGAGGGTCAGGAAACACTGTAGGAGCATCGCTGCTCCAGGAACTGTCCCAGATTTGGGGGAGGTAGTGGCACCTGCACCACTCTGCTGCCACTTGTCACCTCTTGCAGGACAGCGTCCTTCTGCAATGCTGAGCACGGTGCTGTGAGCCGGTGTTCCCATCCCCAGGACCCCATGGAGATGTCAACCCCAACCCCAGAGCAAACCCTGCCCTGCAAACCCGAATCCCGGAGCTGTTGCACTCTCGGTGTCACTTTCCATAGCATTTTGCTGCAAACCCCATGGCACTGCTCCTGTGCTGAGTGGGGAGCCCATAATAACCCCTTCTGGGGTCCGAGGGGGTTTGCAGCCTAGAGCAGCTCTGGGACTGATTCAGTTAATAATGAGCACAGCTCATCCCCCTCAAGCAAACCGGAGGGTTTATGTGATTCACAGACATCCACAAATCCACTCCGGGAGGAGAAATGGGTCCGATAATCCCCCCCCCCCGAGCATCTCCGTGCGATCCGCAGCTCCTCAGCTTGGGAGATGAGAGACAAAGGCTGGCTCGTGGGACCGCCCCTGGGAGGTGACAGCCGAGCAGGGACTCCTGCATTGGCCTTTACCCCCCACCATCTTTACCCTATGGGTGCGGGAGGAGGATGCAGGGTGACCCCAGGGATGCTCAGGGTGCCAATAGGTCCCAGTGCTCCCAAACTCACTGGGATGGAGGGGGCTCTCAGCTCCTCACCCCATGGCTACCAACCCCTACGGCTGGCACCCCCCTGGCTAGCAGCGTCCTGTGGCTAGTGGCCCCCATAGATAATACACCCATGGCTACCAACCCCAATGGCTGGGAGCCCCCCAGCAGACCACCCCCCTGCCCATGGAGTATGGCAGGCAGCACCCTACCAGCACCACACCTACGGCTACGAGGCTCTGTGGCTGGTAGCCCACCCCTGCTAACAGCCCCTTTGTATTAGTGACAGCCCTCCAGCAACAATACACCATGGCCAGCAGACTCTATGGCTCGTAGCCCCCCCACGCTAACAGCCCCCCAGCAATACACCCATGGCTACGAGCCTTAGTGGCTCCCCACCCCCCCAACCCCAAGCAA